>NC_058131.1:312251496-312373155 GCF_016433145.1 Gracilinanus agilis
GAGAAGAGAAGAGAAGAGAAGAGAAGAGAAGAGAAGAGAAGAGAAGAGAAGAGAAGAGAAGAGAAGAGAAGAGAAGAGAAGAGAAGAGAAGAGAACAGGACAGGACAGGACAGGACAGGACAGGACAGGAGAAGACAGGACAGGAGAGGACAGGACAGGAGAGGACAGGACAGGAGAGGACAGGACAGGAGAGAGAGAGAAGCACTTTAGTGATTGTTGATCCAGTTGTGTTCTTTGTTTTTGCCATATTTCTGTCACCTCCAACATTGTCTATCAGCTTTTCATACCCCTAGAGTCCCTCCATTCTCTAGCATACTTCAGCTTTTAGAGCTACTTTGCCTCAGGGAACCCAGGACCAAAGCTATCTTAGGCTAGAATACAGATCCTTGCCCTGATAATCTTTTTGCCCTCAGAAGATTAATTGAAGTAACTGAGTCTATTCCCTGAGATTCCATCCTTCCCTACTAGAGAGTTAGTTCAATTTTAGATCTCAAGCAATAGAAACATAACCTTACACAACTTAAATTAATGAAGGAAGGAAAATGTTTAAAACTGCTTATTAAATATATACTATGTACTAAGCATTGTGGGATACAAATTTTAAAAACAAATTCCCTACTCTAAAGGAATGTGCACCCTAATTGAGGGAAACAACAGACAAAAGAAAGTTCAGCCTCAGGACACTTAAAAAAAACTCCAGAAGTCCTAAAGAGGCATAAAAAGGGAATATGGCTAGGTCCAAGGGTGCAAAGGTTAAGTCAGTTTAGATGACAGTGCCACAGACCTGTAGGGAATAAGGGCAAAGCAGATCATAAGGCATGGTTATTCTCCATCTGACCAAAAAGAATGGAGTCATAAGAAAAGTCAACTGGGCAAGTCACTTAACCCCCATTGCCTAGCCCTACCACTCTTCTGTCTTGAAACCAATACAGAGTATTGATTCTAAGATGGAAGGTAAGGGTTAAAAAAAAATGGTCCAGATGATTGACCTGGGAAGAAAGTCAGGAGAAAGCACCTCAGTGGCGGTGAGTCTCCTGACACGCCATCCTGGATGGATTTTGGATGGCATACTAAAAGGATATAAAGATACATGTATTGACCAGTTCCATTGCTCACCTAATTTCTTAGGTGTCTATTCTGGTAAATGAGGAAGAGAGCAGTATACATAGTATGCAGCACCTCTCTCTTCTTCCTACACGAAACAATGGACAGAGGATAGTGGCAGGAAGCAAGGAGAGATGCAGATGCAGTGGCAGGCTGATATAGCCTTGTCATCCTCTATCTCACTACTCAAATTCAGAGAGAGAGGAACACTGAAAATGGTAGCACTGCTCTTTGCCAGGACTGGATGCTGAGGCCACTGGCCCTGCTCTGTGACCGACTAGCTGAAATGGAAGCAGTCAGTGGTCACTTGGCCTGACCAGACAACTGAGAATAGAGAGGCATCAATCCTATTCAGTTCTAGTTTGCACTGCATTCCGAGTCCCACTCCTGTGTCTTGGATCCCAGATGTAAAGATCTTCCATAGACTCTGTCTCTACTTCTAATGCACAATACTAGTAGAAGTGGAAGTTGAATATTCTGTAGAAACTATTATTTGCACTCCATTGCCTACTCACAAAGGGGCACAGCCTACGAGAATTAAACACACTCAAATTATGCAGGTGCTAGAACTTTTAGGTCCAGATCAATTTTATCTCTGAGAAGATTTCTGAAGTCTAGGAGAGCTAGGAGACTGTAACTACTTGGTGGATATATTATTGTTTTATTATACATTATATACAGGTACTTATGAAATATTTATGTTCAACATTGATTCTGTACTTCATAAATGCCATACACAGTAGTTAGACATGTTTGTCCATTTCTATTTAGGACAAATGGCATTTATGGCAAGCTCACATGACTACAGCAATATTAGGAAAGTAGGTGAAAGTAGGTAGGGGCTGAGTCAATTTCAAATGCCCAAAAGCATGTTGTTGCTGCCCATAGAGAAAGGCAGAGCTGGTGAACAGGTCTCTTAATGGTCAGAAAACAGTGAACTTCATAAGTCTTATTTAGTACTTGCCCAACTGGACATAGAGTGCTAGGATCCACATGGGACTTGTTCAGGGTAAATGTGGTTCTTCTAGACACTTACCCCAAGGCCCAGACCCTCAGAACCACATTGGACTGGATAAGTCATTTGTGCCAAACATGTAGTCTATCCATGGTCTACAACATTCTCCAGTGAGGCCCAAAGCAGATTAAAGCATAATCGGGAAATATTTAACAAAAGCACTAAAAATAGATAATATGTTTTAAAACTAAGTCAATATGCTTCCCTCTCCCTTCTAGAAGTTACTACTTGAGTTTGGCACCACTGGGATGAGTGACTATGGATGCCACCTGGTGGTTAAAGGTAGTTCTAGAAAACCAGCCCTATCCAAGCCAGGACTGCCGGTATTTAATTCTATATTGTTTTGCCCCTGCTAGTTTGACTAATTATTTTAAGTACAATTAGCTTTCTACATACTATCAAGAAAGAAAAGGTGGGGATATTAGAAAATTAAAAACAATTTAAACATAAATCATATTATGTGATAAATGAAAGACCAGTAGATAAAGTTGTTTTCCTTCTCCTGATATGTCTGTCCATTATCTCAGTATCTAGACTTCCCTTAAAGGTGAAATGCTTGGGTAAAGAAAAAGCTTCAACAAATCAGAAAAGGTAGATAATGGGCTAAATTACTTTTAGTGATTTAATTTTTCCCTTTATGTAACAAATGTGAGTTTTCAAGTATCATTTGCAAATATCAGGCCTGAACTGGAGGTATAAAAACCTTTAGGAACTTGGGACAGCTAGGTGGCTTATGGATATAAAGAGCTAAGCCTGGAATCTGGAAGACCTGGATTCCTCTGGCCCCAGGCACTTTCTGGCTGTATGACCCTGGACAAGTCACTTAACCCTGTTTGCCTAGCCCTTGGGGTTCTTCTGCCTTAGAACTAATACTTAGTATAGATTCTAAGACAAACGGTAAAGGGTTTGGGGTTTTTTAGGTGTTTAGGAACTCTAAATTATTCTAGTGGCTAGGTCTCCAAATGTAACCTAAAAAAACAAACCACGTAACCCATAATGCATCAGAAGCACAAAACTATTCTATTTCTCTAGAACTATATAGTATAAACCATATATACAACGATACTTCTATTGGAAATTAATTTAAATGTCTAGTTTGGAGATACCAGGAACATGTCTAATCACTTCTCTCATTCCTTTCACCTGCCAGGCCATGGGAGTGAAGACTCTTGTTAGCTCCAAGACAATAGTGGAGGTTCCTGTGATCTAAGGCAAAGCCTACAACAAGATTGCATCAGGAAGAGGAGGAGGGAGGTGAGGTTAGGATTCTGTGGGGGAATTGAAAGTGGGAACGCTAGGGCTTGGGGGTAAGGAGTTTAAGGACAGGGTCTCCTATCAAGGTAAACCTTCAAGGGTCTCCTACTGCAGTTAACCTTCAAGGATCACTTCTAAGGTGCTGACTTGTTACTGGTCACATTCTTGAATTACTTTTTACTGCAGACTTCAGGGTTTGACACTCTTGCTGGGCCAAGGAGACCTAACTATTACTTTCTGTTGCTTCTGAGCTTTTTGTTTGTTTGTTTGTTTTTTGAGCCAGGTTTTCTCTGCTTCCCTGAGGAAAAGAATTCAGGCTTAGACCTAGCCCTTTTGAAATTTTCTAAAGTTGTTTTACTCTAAATCACTGACACCTGATCCCCAGAGCTCATTCTAAATCACAAGAGTAATTCCCTGCCCCCATCTGGCAAAGGTATAGGGATTACTCCTGTCTTCATTCCTAGGTTACCCCAACCATCTAGCGTCTGTGTTCCTATTTATACGCTGCTAAGCAGTCCTGGAAAAAGTCACATAACTGTGCCAGGTATGTTCCTTCCACATTCAGGTTACCTAATCTCAAGTGAGCACTGACTGGCATAAAGTTATCCTTTTATTCCTCTTTGACTATTAATCACACCCTCCATAGAAGTTATTCCAAACCTCCTCTCTACTCAGACCTCCTCTAAGATCTCTTCTCCCCTCCTGGGAGGAAAACTTTATTTCCTTCTTTACAGAAAGAGGTCAGCCTTCACAAGCCCCCTCCTCCCCACTCAACATCTCAATTCTTGCTTCCTTTGCTCCAGTCTTAAATAAAAAAGAAAGTCTTCCTTTTTCAAGGAACTCAACTTCCCTTTGTAGATTATCTCCAACTTATCCTGAATATACTTGTTTGTACATAGGTGTTTGTGTGCCGTCTCCTCCAGTAGCCTATGAGTTCTTTCAGAGTAGAGACTGTATTTTGTCTTTCTCTGTATCCAAAGTACTTAGCACAGTGCCCAGATATAATAAAGACTTAATAACTGCTTATCAACAGCTTGTTTCCTTCCTCCCAGCCTCCAAAGACACACAAGACTTCTCTATCCTTACATAATCTTCATTTATCTCCACTAATACAGCCAAAACTCCTCCAATGCAGGCCTTCATCTAGGCTACTGAGCCCCAGACCTCACATCTGGGCCATGGAGACAGCATTTTGATTCATCTCTCTACCTAAAGTCTTTCTCCATTCCAATTTATCATCTATTTAGCTGCTAGAGCGGTTTTCCTACTAAAGTGTGTGTCTTATCTTGTCAATCCCTCCCTAACATCACCCCCTATCAAATTCAATAAACTTTGGGGGCTCCTGATTCCCTCTGGAATTAAATATAAAGATCTGTTTGGCTTTTAAAGTCCTTGACAACTTGCCCCCTTCCTTTCAAGTCTTCTTACATTTTATTTCCCTTCATGTTCTCCACAATTACACTGGCCTACTTGCTAGGCCTCAAATACAGAACTCCATCTCCCATTTCGACCTTTCTGTTGGCTGCCTCTCCCCCAAAACAGGAAGGCTCTCCCTGTTCACCCCTTCTCCTGGCTTATTTAAAGACTAGACTCAACTCCCACCATCTTTGGGTCTTTCCCAGTCAACTGTCCCCTCCTTCCCTCTTGTATGAATGTAATTATTTGTAGGTTGTTTCCCCCTTTAGAATGTAAACTTCTTATGGGCAAAGACCATGTATTTACCTTTCTTTATATCCCCAGCACTTAGCACATTACTTGGCAAGGAATCAGTACTTAATAAACATCCCTTGACTATTAGATCTGGTCATTCTTTCAAGCTATTGTCATATATCTCTGCTCTATTTCATGGTTTAACTCCTAGAAAGGAGTTTTTGTAAACTTACTATGTTAAATTTAGTATCTTAACATTAATTCTTCTGTTTCCTTACTTCTATTCATATCTTGGTCCCTGACAATGATTCTTCCTATCCTACCACTCAACTAAAATTGTTTTTCTCTTAACTGCTAAATTCAGAACTTTTCTCAGGCCTCATTCTTGACCTCTCTACTGCTTTCAACACGATCAAAATACCTCCAACCTCCTGAAGATATTCTCTTCTCTTGGCTTTTGTGACACTGCCATCTCTGGGCTTTACTATCTGTGGGACCTCTCCATAGACTCCTTTGCTTAGTCATCATCTATGGCATGCATACCTCATGCATAACCATCCCCCAAGGCTCTTTCCTGAATCCTCTTCTATTCTCTTTCTACACTGATTCCCTTGGGGAATATGCTTAGCATCTTCAGTTCAATTATCATCTCTCTACAGATGAGTCTCATTTCTATATAACTAGTTATTACCATCACCACCCCCATCTGGAGTTCCTCTACCTGGATATTCTATTGGTATTTTAAACTAAAATTTCCCTCTTTATGTTCCCATCTGTCAAATTTCAATTGATGACACCAAAATCCTTTCAGTCTCCCAGGCTTCAAACCTTACACCAGTCCCTGACTCTTCCCTCTCCCTCATTTCCTTTAAAATAATACAAACAAAAATGAAAGGAAGGCAAGCAGACAATTAGTTTTTAGAGATCGTTTACTAAGTTGTTATAGTAAGAGTAGTTGGTATAAACTACCACAAGTATTACATTTAAGTGAATAAATTCAGTTTAGGATTAGCTTTTAGGAACTGTTAATGTTCTGTTTTTGTAGCAAAAGTAACAACCACTGATAACTTTTAATAGTTGAATTGTCACCTTTTAAATTTAGGATTAGTGGTAAGCTAATCATTTAGATATAAAAATATATATAACTGGCTATTTGTCAAAATGCCCCTTTTCTCCCTTTTTGAAATTCATTTGTTACAAGTTAACTGCAAATTAACTAAAAGGATGAAAGAGATTTCTTACCCAACCAAGACTGGATCCTCTTTTCAAGGGAGTTGTCAAAACCTTCACTTTCAAAATAGGATAACCAAACGATGGATATATACTCTAATCCAATCCAATGTTAGAACTGTCAGAAATCTTACCTTAGACACACCCTGGATCCTCCTATATTAGGGTTAGTAGTGAAATAACTGGAATCCCCCTCTTTTCCTATAATAAAAATCCTATTGTTGCTGCTGATAATCTCTGTCTTCACATCCACCGAGTTTGTATGACTTGAATCTACCCTTAAAGTCAATGGACTAAAAAAAAAAAAAAAAAAAAAAAAAGACTGCTTCCATTTCAATATCTTTGCATCTGTCCCCTCTTTCCATTCAGAATTCCACAGTCACTACTCACTATTTTTTTGCTATTACAATAGCTTCCTAACTAACTCCTGACTCTCTTCTTTCCTTCTCAAATCCTTCCTCCACATTGCTGCCAGATGTAGGATTTGTCTTAAAATAAAGATGTGACTGTGTCACCCTCCCTACTCAAATATATTCAATATTGTAAGCTATCTGTGACTTTCACAGTCTATAGAAAGGCACATATAGAAATAATATGATGTGCATTATTCTATTTAAAAAACGAAGGCTTTTGGGGGCAGCTGGGTAGCTCAGTGGATTGAGAGTCAGTCCTAGAGACGGGAGGTCCTGGGTTCAAATCCGGCCTCAGACACTTCCCAGCTGTGTGACCCTGGGCAAGTCACCTGACCCCCATTGCCCACCCTTACCACTCTTCCACCTAGGAGCCAATACACAGAAGTTAAGGGTTAAAAAAATAATAAAATGAAAAATGAAGGCTTTTGCCAGCAAACAAGTTCAAAATAAGGATAGTTATAGTCCCACTGTTTCTGCCCAGGTCAGAATATATCTGAAGTAACACATTTTAGGAAGAATTGATCAGCTGAAGAATGTCAGCTTAATCAATTGGAGCTACTTAGGTAAGTTGACAAAAGCATGACATGATTGTATCCAATATCTGAAGGGCTGCTATGTACAGTTTTAAATTATTATGCTTGGTTCTATAGGGCAAAATTAGGTAGATGAAGAGATGTCAGTACAACAGCAGGAACAATTAGGGCTAACCAAAAGTAGAATGAACTACCTCCAGAGGCCCTCATTAATAAAGGGCTTTAAAAAGAAATTAGAGGCACCTAGTGTTATAAAAATAAGAGTTAGAAGTATCTTTATACTCCTAATGGGCTAGTTATTATATTGTTGTTATTAATCTGAGGAAGTTGTGTTTGGGTTCCCTTGATGGCTGGTGCAGGGATACCCGGGTCCTACCACCCAACTGGATATTACAATAACTGCCCTTCTTTATAACAGTGCCCAGGCAGGATCCCTAAAGGTCCCACCTGGGGTTGATTATTGGCTCTATCAGCCTTGGATAATGTTCATCTGACTGCATTTCTCCCTCCCCAGAGTGGTAATGGAATAACTACTCCAGGAAGGTACTTAATAAATTTTATCTATGTTGTTAATAAGGGAAAGGAATAATCAGGAACGGATTGGGAATAGGAGACCCTGTCACTAAATCTATGACAATAATCCCTCAGGACTGTAGGCTGGTCAGTAATGCTGGGCTCTTGTTCTTCACCTTCTCTGGCTCAGCCTGGCCACGGCCAAATCAGAGTAAGCACTCTGTTTGGATGACACAATATTGATGATCTCTTTCAGCTTCTTAATGCTAGTTGTTGTGCCAGTCCTACAGCCTTCAGGAAATATTACCCTTACCACCCTCTTCTTCTTCTCCTACCCACTTCCCAGTCCCCGCCCCCCCGGCCCGGGATACCTAAATATCTAGAAATGGTTTAAATGCCTAAATATCTAGGGGAATTCAGAGAGATTCGGAAGATCCACAGTCTGACCCACAGGTCAATCAATGTCCAAGATCAGGTTGATGTTTTAGTCAAGGATTTCAGGTCAAAGCTCTTAAATCAAAAGGGTCCCCAAATCAAAAGGCCCCTCTCAGAACTCTCTCAGGGTATTTATATCCTCTCTGGCCAACTGCCTTTTTTTTTTTTTTTCTCAAGGCCTCTGCCAACATTCCGAAGTCTCCAACTGCCATCAACTGTCAATCAAGGTGTAACTCTCAACTCCCAGAGCTTGAATATGACACTACATGGCTCAATGGATAGAGAGCTAGGTCCAGAATTAGGAAATTCTGGGTTCAAATCTGGTCTCAGATACTTCCTAACTGTGTGACCTTAGGCAAGTCATTTAACCTTAACTACTTAGCTTTTACCACTCTTCTGCCTTGGAACTAGTATTTAATATTGATTTTAAGACAGAAGGTAAGGTTTAAAAAAGAAATAAAAAAAAAAAGAAATTAGAAGACCATTTGACAAGAATGTTAAATATTTTTATTTACTTTAAGTAAAATTACATATGAGTTCACAACTATATAACCTCTAAAGTTTCCAACCAAATATAAGATTTTGTAATTCAAACTAACATAGAACTCCACACTTTAACTTAAAAGTTGGATTATTGAAACAAACAATATTTAGTGGTCCCCTGGAAAGGCAATGAGTGGCACAATTATTTGGGTAAATTATTAAGTCACACACAAGTATCTCTCTCAAGTATTATATAAACCTATCTTTTATAGTTTCCACAGATCACAGAATTTAGTTAGATGATTATTCTAAGCACCTTATTTCACAAATGAGGAAACTGAGGCCCAAAGAAACTAAGTGACTTGCCCAGGGTCATACATGGAGTAAGTAGCAGAAGTTTCAAGCCCAAGTCATTTGTCTTCAAATCCAGGACTCTTTCCACTGACTATCCCACGCACTACAAAAACTAGTGTGTCGTTTTGTACAGGAAAGAGTTCTTTTATAATATTCATTTAATATTCAATTAAAAATGTGTCAGGCACTTAAAATCTAGTCACTCTAATATGAAAAACCCACCGAGTCATCTATTTTTTATTGATAAGTTAAATTTTTCATGTATTGGGCATTATTAAAGTGGGGCATGGCTATAAAAAACAGTGTTAAGCAAAAGCTTATTCTAGAAGCAAGTCAAAGTATTCCCACTCCTCTCCCATCAAAACAACAAATGTGAAATAAATTGTGATACTTTTATTGAAAAACCTTATTATTAAAATTCAAAATTACAAAACTTAGTAAGAAACATTTTGTAAGGAACAAAATTCATCCTTTGATTACATTCAATTAGACGCTGTAGACTTTATTATATTTTTTGAAGGGCTAGAGTAGAATATCTGATGCTTCATAAAAACTTTAAAAAGCAGGAGGTAGAAATCAGATCTCAGACAAGGCAACAGCAAAATAACTCTCTTTTGAGTTCCAGTTTCCTACAATGTAAAATTATAGTATAGAAATTAGACTTTTAGTTCTATAAGTGTAATGGGTCCATCAGATCCTTTCACAGACTCTTCAAAGTTAAATATTTCATAATAATCCTAAGATGCTTTAATTTCTAATTAAATAAATATAAATTTGAGCCACACAAATAAAAGGTTTGGGGTGGTCCACAATTTTTCGGAGTCCCAAGACGAATAAAGTGAAAACAACTGAAGTTAAAAAAGAGTGCTTTAGCTCCTGCCAAAATGTGTTGCTGTTATACTAAATCACAGAAGTTTTGTTTAAATGACAGATAATAATCCTGCTATGTAGCAGTAAGTCCAGTGGCATAGTAGGTCCAAGACATTTAGGTTGGTCATGGCAGCATCCAAGGCTGCAATAATCAGAGTGTAAAAATGACCAAATAGTAATTCAATTAGACGCTGTAGACTTTATTATATTTTTTGAAGGGCTAGAGTAGAATATCTGATGCTTCATAAAAACTTTAAAAAGCAGGAGGTAGAAATCAGATCTCAGACAAGGCAAATAAATAAAAAGAAATAAAGCAAGAGGGAATAATTACCCTAAGGAATGAAGGAACTGTCACTAAAGGCATTTGTTTTCATAAAAGTATTTTTATATTTGGATATTTTTAATTATAAATAATGGCTGACTTTATACAGCAGCTTAAAGTTTGCAGATTACTTTACACATGTCTTCTTGTTTGGTCCTCACAACAATCCTGTGAGGTAGAAGAATTATTATCCTTATTTTACAGATGAGGAAAGTAGGGCTCAGACAGGTTATGTGACTTGTGCATAGAGGGGCTGAAGCCCCTGGTAATAACAAAGCTGGTAAGTACCAGACAGTCTCTGCAATGATTCTAATTCCAATGCTCTTTCCACTATACCAACCAGGTATATAGTTTGCTAAGTGATATATTTCTTCAACTAAATTAAAATAATTCTGTATAAAAATTTCTTTTATCTACATGTACAAGCTGAGAGCTTTGAGTTCTTTAGTAACTACTACATCACTTTTATAAAGCAACCAAAACTTTTTTTCATGTAACTTGTCAATAATTTTAAACCTAAAATTTCAATACTGAATAGAGTTAAATGCTTTAGCAATCACTTTTATCCATCCTCCTTATTTTGTAAAAAAGGAAAATAAGGAATAACTGATTTTATTTGGTTTTGGCTTTTGAAACCCTTACTTTATGCCTTAGGAACAACTCTGACAGAAAGGGAAGAGCTAAGTAAACAGAGTTAAGTGACTTGCCTAGGGTTACACAGTTAGGAAATGTCTGAGGCCACATTTGAACCCAGGTCCTCCTACTCCAGGCAGGGGCCTCAATCTACTGTGCCACATAGCTGCCCCTAAAAGTAACTTATATTCATGCCTTCCATTCCCAATCAACCAACAATTATTGTGTGCTTACTATACATTTACACATTTTAGGGAACATGAAAACAATGACTATCTTCAAGGAACCTAAATAAAAATAACGTAATATTCATAAGTCTAAAATTAGTTCTGAGACAGGAGATATTAGGGCAGTTGAAGATGAGCTCTGAAATAACCAGCAATGACCTTAAAGACAAAAAACTACTGATTTTTTTTCTAAATGAATTTCTTCAAAGTTAAATTTGAATGTAAACATAATTCACCTATTAGCATCACAAATACACTTGACATGTACATGAAATAATAAATTAATAAAAAAATAACAAAGATTAGTCAAAAATCAAAAACTTCTTTCACATTACTCCTTTCCTCTTCTAATATTCCTATTGCAAGTAGTAGTAGTACTGTCAATAGAAATAAAGAATATTGCTTTAGCTAAAACATCTTATTGCCATTAAATGGCTCATCTTCAATATTATACTTTTTTATGCAGTATAGTGGCTATACTTCATGAGAAAACTGGTACTGTAACAAAAACATTACCAAATTTCAAAACTTTGATAGTTACACAAGACTAAAAAAGAACAAATTATCCAGAGGCCCCTTAACAATATTACTTTTTTGGTAACATTTACTAATAGACTCAAAGTACACAGATGTAGGCTTTAGGTAAATTTTCAATTAAATTTCAGTTCAACATTTAAGTACCTGAAATGAGCTATCTTTAAAACAATTCATACTTTATACCAATTGTTTTATATATATGCCAAGTTCTCATACTACTTTCACTAGTATTACTATAGTACAGCTACCCCATACTAAATGTGAAAGGCCTGAATAATTTGATACATATAATATGGACCCTGCTTTATCCAAGCATTTTTCAACTAAATATCAGACATGTTTAATTGTTAAAAATGGTGCATATTGGATTTTCCCCCCCAAAATTCTCTATCATTGAACACTCAATAACTAACAGTAAAATTAAGCCTGAATTTTTTTTTCAATGGCTTTCTTTTCTATCTCTTTTCAGGACTAATCTTGGGCTTTTCTCATAGTAGGCATCCAATAAAGCCTTGTTAACCCAGAGATTTAGATCTTTTGAATATAACTTTTTAAGGGAATCTGTAAAATAAAAACTGAAAAACAACACAATATTTGGGTGCATTTTAAAGATTTTTATTTTATCTTTGGCAACAAGGGTAAGATATACAAAGCAATCTTTATCATCCAAGTTAATTGAATATATTAGTTGTGTTTAATTTCCAGGTTTTAAAAAGGCATACAATGTGGGTTATCTTTCACAAATGAGAGGAATGACTATATTTAAAAGAAAATGTTTTCTCCAATGAAAAAAGTAAAATATTGTAGATTTCTTGTCTGCTGAAGGAAATAACTATCCATACATGTTCAGCATGTTTTCAAATCTTAGCAATAAAAGTATTAAGTAACATCAAAAGGATCAAACATTTAACTGAAGATGCATATTTTGAAAAGGATAGGCGTAGCATTTCTTTCAAAGTGCTAATATATAGAAAATTCAAACTGTAACTATAATATTTCACTTTTAATTTAAAAAAAAAAGCAAATAACAATGTACTGTTACAATTATAATTCCCTGAACCCAAATTAGCATTATACAAAGGGTCCTAGCCTTGGGATTTCTAGCCCCAGCCCTAGAGGCCACTATCAAGCTGTGTGATATTAGGTGAATCCTCAGCCCCTGGTAGAATGAAAAAGCTGAACTAAATGAATTCCAAGATACTGTTTTCAGCTCTGGCATTCTCTAATGCTAACCTGCAAAACACTCTGATGAGTCAGCAACCTCCTCACTCCAATCTATTCTGGTTGATAAATGACATATTTAAGTTTTTCAGCAACTGCAGATGATTCTCCCACCCCACCCTAAGCATCTTTTTTATTTCAGAATTCTGTTCCCCAGCTTTTCAAACCAATTAAGGCTAATTTCTTTTATTACCAAGAAGAGTACAGGTCTAAGTCTCAGTTAGAGGATGCTGTTCAAACACTTCCAGGGTCACCCTTGACAGAACCTGAGACTAACAATGCTGCACTTGAGTTCGAATTCCAGCTGTTTATTACTGTCTGTGTGACCCTGGGCAAAATCACTAAAACCCTCCGAATCTCAATGTTTTCTTGTGTAAAATGAGGGGATTGGGCTAGCTGCCCTCTCTCCAGCGTCCCTTTAGCTTTTAGCATCTGATGCTCAGAGGTCTGCCTGGAAGCAGACTAGTAAACGTAAAGTCAGGTTAGAAGGAACCGACTTTTCACTTACCAGGTGGTATAGTGAAGCCCGGAGGCAGCTGGACTGTGGTTGGCAGAGGCGGCCTAACCATCAGCTGGGGGTGGGAGCACTTTGGGTAGCTAGCCCCACAGGCTTTAGTGATAGTGGCAGGGGAGCTCCATAACCGGCCTGCTTGGCGTGGGGAACCGCTGGGGCCAGGACGTATCTGGGGCATTGTCGGGCGAGGGAACCTTGGGGTCCCAACGAGGGAAACTGCCATCAAACTAGAAGCCGGAGGTCAAGGCCGCGAGAGCACTCCGCGAAGAAGTCATTCGGTAAAGTTCAGCCGCATTAGAGCCCAGAGCCGGCAGGCACGAAGGCGGTGCCAAGTGCTGATTGGGGGGCGGTATCGCAGGGGGGGTAGGGGGAGAGCGAGTGATTGCTGCGCTTTGACCACTGTAGGCAATGCTTTCTGGAATGGGTGCAGGCTGAGCTTGGGCACCGTCACTGCCCAGGCCACGATCTTTGCTGGGGCCCACAGTAGCCTGAGGGGACCCAGAGACAAGGTGGGGCTCTCCCCTACTGGATAAGCAGCGAAGGCCACGGATCTAGACAGCTGGGACTCCAGGAAGCCCACTAGGCTGCTGACTACTTTTTCATCCACCTCGGAAGACAATATTTTCCAAACGGCCAGTCACAACTGCCATCTTACCCAGAATAAGCCCGAGGCCTGATTCAGCGCGCTCGTATACAGGGCTACATCACTCCCGAAGCAGGCCCGGAGCCCATGACGTCAGGAGCAGAATGGGTTGGCTCAGCCCCGCCTCAACGTAATGGAAAAGTCTCAGCTCGAACCCTATAGCTGACTAGAGGCAGTGTCTAGCCACTGTCCTCGTCCCCGGCTGCGGTTTGCCACTGAACAGCGACTGAGGTAGGCAAGATTCAAGAACCTAAACAGATGCTGATCTCCCCAGAACCTCAGCCTTCCGGGCCACGCCTCCTCCTCATAGGCCGCTCCTGAGAGGCCCTCACCGGCGAATAACTGGAGGGGAGAGCAAGACTCCCATCGCAGGTGAAGGGCCTAGTGAAGGTTTGGCCCTGGGGACCGGCATTGTTGTCATTGTTATCAGCCCGGACTGCCTGTTTTGCATGGAGAGATACTGTCTAGGTAGCTCCCCTCTTTATTCCCAGCAGAGAACAACTTATGCGTGCTTGTTCCTGCCGAACCAACTATTTACAAGGTCCCTTAGTTAGGTGTGTGCCAGTGACTACATCTCTGACCAGCAGCTCTGATCTTCATCCTGAGCAGCAAACAGGCACCGGCACCTGACTACTCGGATATTTCCAAGTGGCTGACCTGTAGGCAATTCAGACTCAATCTGGACAAACCAGAACTCCTACCCTCCCCCCCCCCCCCATCCCAATCCTTTTATGTGAACCTCCCGGTTTCTGACAAAGGTACCAGCATCCTCCCACTCACTGAGATTCACAACTTCTTAGTCACTTACTCTTCATGCTCCCTCACCACCATGTGCAATCAGTGACAGTCTGGTGGATTTTATCCTTGCTATCTCTACAAGGCCCCTACCCTAAATCAGCTTCTCATCACTTTACAGTACAGCTGCAATTAAGTTTTAGAAGGGCTATTCCTGAAATATATAATTAACTGCATTTTACTAATAATACAAAATGAGAAAACATGTAACTTTTGTTGAACTTTTTTCACATGAGAAGAAAGCACATAATTATGTTCTCAAAAAAAGGTGCTTTAGTCATGTCTTGTTTGAAAAGCAATTAAAAAAGTCAAGCTATAAGGCAGATTCTATGGTGATTTAGATTTAACAGTAAGGCTATTGTATAGACATTTTGTGCTGTAGTGGTTAGGGATCAGGCCTTGTAGTCAGGAGGAACTGATTCAGGTATTATCTGTAATTTATATTAGTTCTGTGACAGTGGCAAGTCACTTGACCTCTCAGGATCTCAGGCAACTCTATAAACTGTCAATGAAATCACAGGTTCAAACAACAAAGGCATGACAAAAGAAAACTTAAATCTTAAATTTATCTCTTTTGTTTGACTCCTTTTGAAAAAAGAGAAAGCTATGTTACCATTTGCATTGTATCATTAAGCCGTAGGCTGGACACATCAATATGATAATGATGATTACCCTGGATATGGGAAGGGCAATAACAACATTGTGGGCCATTAGAGTCATCCAGCTCTGTTTTAACACATCTCAGTCATTATCCCATATTGGGGGGACAGATGGGGGAATGAAGAAGCAGTGGGTGACTGCCATGTTGAAACAGAAAAACTCCCAGTAAATTACTGAACTGGCAACCCATATTTGCATGTTAACTTAGTTTGCTCCCAAGTACTTCACATTTTGGAACACAAGACAGCATGCATTTCGTGGATGAGTGCTAAATTTGAAGACAGGAAAACCTGGGTTCAAATCCAAGCACTGACATATATTATGGGCAAATTTATATTCTCTCAATTTTCTCTTTTGTAAAATGAGGATAATTCCTATATAGTCTACCTCACAGGATTGTTGTTTCAAATGAGATAATATACATAAAGAACTTTGCAAATGTTTAAGTGTAATGGAAATGTCAGTTATTAGTAATATGGGAAAGCATTATTGAATAGTATTGGGATTTTGCCTCTCCTGTGAGCAAACTGCTACAATTTGTATAATGCTACAGGATAAATTGGGAAGAATTCAAGGGAGATTAATTGCCACTATTTTATTTCCCCATCTGTAAAAGAGAGATAATATCTATCATATCTACTTACCAGGATTTTATGAGGTTCAAATGAAATAACAAGGGTAGAGTACTTTGCAAATCTTAAAGTACTATGAAAATGTTAACTTGTTAGCAGAAAGGTCAGCCTCTACTATGGGCAAATTGCTATAATAGAAAATTGGCACACTAAAAAATAAATTGTCAAGAATTCGAGATGAATTACCATTATATTGTTCTGTTCCTCTTTTAGGCACAGAGAAAATCTTTTTGCTGACATATTTAAATAGAAAAATGGAAAAAAATATGGTTAGATTCTTTCTTTGTGTCTACTCCATTATCTTTGCATAATACTAATACTCTAATTTGTGTTGCACAAATAATCATTTCATAATGGATACCGATTCTTTGAATATTGTGCTTACCCATTATAAACAGCTAAGTTTTTGTTTTAACAATCTTGAGAAACTTCCCTTTCTTAGGCTGAATTGTACTTTTTAGTGCTTGACAAAGTGGTCCCTATGAGTCTGTCTTTCAAAAAATTCATTTTTTTTATTCTTACATTTTTCACATGATGAGATCCACATTATATGTTGTTAACTTGAAAACTCATGTTCAATAGTAAATATACCTATTAAGAATAAACTGTTTTATATGAACATCAGATTGTCTTTGTCCTTTCTCAAAATCATTGCTCATTGTGAGTTTCAAATTACCTATACACTTTGTAAGTTATTTCCAATAGTATTAATAATTTATCATATAGATTATGTTTTGATAACTTTTTGAACTGACAGTGTCTTCATTCCAGAATAATATTCAAAAGATTTAGTCTCCTATTTTCCAGTTTTGAAGCTTTCACATCTGTTTAGTTCTTCAAATGAAAAATATACAAACTTGAGTTTCTATAATTTAACCAAGAAAGTTCCTTTCAATTTTTTTCAATTTCAAATTTTCAGCTGAAAATTTTTTTCAATTTTGCTAATTTATGAGATCTTCTAAGCCTTTCACAAATTGGTCTCTCGAGGTTAATTGGTTCTACTAGACCAGTGATGGCAAACTTATGGCATAGGAGCCAAAGATGGCATGCAGAGCTTCTCTGGGGGCACTCAGCTGCCCCACTCCACTCCCAAGTCCATTACTAGAAAGGCAGAGGAACTTGGGCAGAGTTGCTCCCCTCCCCCCTCTCCACTGTACCTGACAACATTTTTTTCATATCCCCAGATCCTCTGCCCAGCAGCCCAATGGGAGCTGTTAAAAGGATTTTCTTAATCTCTCCCTGTCTAGCTTAAGGGGGAGAGAGCAGGGTCTCTCAGTGGATCAGAAAACTGACAGGTGCAGTGAGCCAGAGCTGAAGATTCCATTACCAAGGAGACCAGGACACTGAGGAGAGGAAGTAGGAACTGCTTTCTGGCAGGAAGGTTGTAAAATAGCAGTTGGTCAGTGAGGAGATAAAGGAAGCAGCCCCTAAGGGAAGGAGGTTTTTGTCTCTAGGATCTCTAGGGAGTAGGAGGTCTGGCTCTCAGGCAAGGGGCTGCTGGCAGCTGGCTGCTGGCAGTTGGCTGTTTATTGTTTTAAGAAGTTAGTTAGTTAATATTTTACAGATAGAGTAGATTAAACTTGGTGTGTCAGGCAGAAGAACCTGTCCTGAGAAGACAGATATAGTATTAGGAAATTTTAGGTAGTTATTAGGAATTATTTATTAGTGAGACTTAGTTTAGGTAGATTTATAGGGTATAAGATTAATAATCTCTTTTTTCTTTTCTATCTTTCCATCTGTACTCCTTTCTAAATTAAACAAAGATTTTATTAAACTGCTCTCCTCACTCTGTTAAACTTCTACATTTAACCCTTACAGAGCTCACATGTGGCAGGGCTGGAGGGGAGCAGAGCGCTTGGTCCCCTCCCCTCCCCATCTCTACACTCACTACACAAGGGACATTCTTCCCTTCACCCTACTCTCTGCCCAACAGCCCAATGGGAGCACTTTCTCCCCTGTGTGGGGTAAAAGGAGGGAGGGGCTCAGCACTCCATCTCTAAAAGGTTTGCCATCACTGCACTAGACATTAAAAACTCCAGTACACTTAAACGACTGTCATTCTCTACAGCAAAGCTCCCTACTAACAAAGCTGGTAGATTTCTTGGTTTGCAGATTCCACACAATGTGTCTTCAAAAGTTTCTTGGAATTGCTGCATTAGGCCTTAAAGTTTATTAGAAACGTGTAGTTATAGGTCATTAAAGGCATGGTTCCAAGGGCAACCTGTCCTGGCAGGCAAAAGACCAGGAAATATACCTGGGCTCTCAAAGCAAAACTGCCATGGATAAAGATTCATAACTCAGACAAAAAAAAAAAAACCTTGGATATTCAGAATTCAAACTCCCCACAGAAATGTCTAGCTGGGCACCAGCCAGGAATTCTCTTCATTGAGAGTTGGTTCCCTGCCCAAAGCTTGGCTCAGTTTCTAAGTTATTCTATGCCTGTCAGTGCTGGAAATCACAGCTGCCAGGTCCCTCCCCTATTCCATGTAAGGGGTGGGGATCTTGCCTGGAATGAAGCAAGATCTCCTGAGCCATGCTGGAGTCAAGGCCATAACATCTACAAATGAATGGGTTCATGGTGCTATTTGAATTCTTCCTAGATTGGGGAGTACTGGGAGGAGAAAAAATGTAGCCAAAAAGTTCACTGGAGGCAGAGTTAAGAATCACTGTGGGTTCTTGTCAATGTCAAGAACTGGACAATTGAATCACATGGGGCAGAAAGAAGGGGGTGGTGGGAAACAAGTATTTAAGTACCTACTGTGTACCAGGCACTATGCTAAGTGCTTTACAGGTATCTCCTCTGAGCAGAGGTGGAAGACAGGAAATGAAGGAGCAGAGGTGGGAGACAGTATATAAAGCAGAAATAAAAACAAGAATAAAAACATATGAGAGGTTAAGTACTGGGCAAGTGGTAGGGTACCAATTTGTTGTACCAGACTATAAACACCATGCATTTTATTTCTGCTTTTTGCTTAAGGATATGAAGTCTCTTTAGCTGGAGAGTTCCTATTACTGACACCTTCACTATTCTCCATGTCTATGAGTTAGGCACCAAAAGCTTCCATCCATCAGCAGATACTTAATAGGTGTTTACTATGTGCCAGGTACTTAGTGTAGTAGGCACTGGAGATATTAGGTCAAAAATAATTCCCGCCTTTAAAAATATTCTATTGGAGAAAAATGTTATATATATGTATGTATACATATATATGTACATATACATATATATACACACACAATACACATATGTGTAGATAGAAAATATATACAAATTAAATGCAAGGTAATTTTTGAGGAAGCAGTCAGGAAAGGCTTTGTGTGGGAGGTAGCACTTAGGAAGGCTAAGGATTTTAAGTGGAGAAAACATTCCAGACATGGAAAATAGGCTATATAAAGGCATGGTGGTAAGAAACAGCAAGGACAATTTTTTGGATTGAAGGTGTGAAGGGGTGTAATATATGTCTAGAAAATAGGGTGGCACCAGATTTTGATGGGCTTTAAATGCTAAACAGAAGAATTTGTATTTTGTCTTAGAGGCAAGAGGAAACCACTGGAACTTCTGCAAGGGAGTGACATGGTTAGACTTGTGTTTTAGGAATATCACATTAGCCCCTATAAGGAGGACATACTATAAAAGGATAGAGACTGGAAGCAGAGAGAAAACTTAGCTAGCTATCAAAGTCATCCAAGTAAGAAATTATAAGGGCCAAAACTGGTGTAATATTTGTGAACAAGGAAAGATGCAAAAGTTGTGTAGAATCATTAAGATTTGGCAATTGATTGAATATACTGGGTAGGAGATAGGAGAATCAAAAATTACTCCAAAGTTGCAAACCTGGGTGACTGTAAGGATATGTTTCCCTTGACAGAAATAGGGAAATTAGGAAGAAGAATGGATGGATTTGGTTGGAGAGGAGGGACAGAGAGAATGAACCCTTTTTAGAATCTGTTAAATTTGAGATACCTGTAGGACATTCAAGATCAAAATGTTCAATAGCTAGCTGGTGATATTAAGAGCTCAGCAAATAGAATGGAAGTATTTCTAAGCAGCAGATTTAAAATGGCTCCCTGTTTTTTCTTCTTTGCCCTTCCCCTACTAACTACAATAAACACATCTAACCTATAAAACCATTCACATTCTAATTTTATGAGATGAGTCTTCCCCCAAGTCTTATGCAGAGAGATGATAATTGAGCCAAAGGCATTGTTGATATTCTCCAGGAAAGAAAACATAAGACCCTGGACTGAGACTGAGCCTTGTTATATTCCCAAAGTAGTATGATATGGTTGATGGTCTAGCAAAAGAGACTCAGTAGGAGCAATCAGACTGGTAGGAGAACCAGGAGAGCAATGTCAAAAAATTCCATAAAAGAGAGTATTCAGGAGAGCAGCTAACAGGGTCAGATACTGCAAAGAAGTCAAGAAGAGGAAAAAGCTGTTGGATTTGACAATTTAGAGATCACTGGTAATTTTGAAGAGAGTAGTTTCATTGGAAAGTCAAACTGCAAGAGGCTGAAAAGACAAAAGAAAGTGGAAGCAAGGAGTACAGACAGTTGCTGTTGTGCTTTTTTTTCCCTAGTAGTTTGGCTGAGAGAGACATAGGACAATATTCTCATTAAATATTCAATTATTCATTTTCACTTTTCTTGATTATGTAAGTGTGTGCAAATGCAAAAACTTTGTCTTTAATCACTGATGAAAATCTTTTTAAAAATATACTGAATATTTCCCTGCTTTTCAAAAACAGAATATACTAAATATAACTTTAATCTTTCCTTGATAACTATAACTAATGTTCACATTCATAATAAAATAATGTACCTATATATAGTGTAGGACAAATGGTACTAATCTGCTGTCATATACACACACCTATAACTGATAGGTAATTATATGGTAGCAGAAGGATAACAGACAGGAATTATAGCCCTAACCCCTGATCCTAAAAGTCCATGCTTGATGACTGATCCATGGTACTTAAGCTTTCAGAAACATCCTCAGAAGAACTTACAGTTCCCTGGACTTTACAATCACATTCATAAGCTTATTTCCAAAATCCAGCATTACTATGATACATCTCATATCTCCTGCAGTGAGAGAATCTTCACAATAATTATATGGCACATGGAAACAACTAATGGAATAATTCTAGCACAGGTATTAAATGGATAAGTTAGACCAACTGTAATAGTTCATAAGAAAAGAAGTAGGGATTTTAATATACCACAGACTCAAACAAATTTAAAAAGTTATATGATGGTCAAAAAGATACCCAATGCCGTCTTAGGCTAATAGAAGCCTAGTATCCAGAGTGATGAGGGTCTAGTTGTCTTTGTCCTGATCATACCACATCTGGGATACGGTGGAACTGCATTTTTGGAAGGATATTAGCAAGCTGTCTAAAATGTCTCCTTAAGACAATGACCAGATGGTGAAGATACCTAAAATGATGCTATAAGTGGATGATGGAAGGAACTAGGGAAGTTTGAACTGAAGAAAAAAACAGGAAAGAGCTTAAAGATCTGACTTCAGTTCCTTGAAAAGCTATCATGTGGGAAAAGGATTAGATCTGTTTTATTACTAGAAGACGGATCTAGTTAATTAGTATTGCCACATAGAGGAATGCTATAAAAGTTAAATTCACTGAGATTTTTCTAGTCTTGTTCCAACTAACCAATTTTCTCTCATCTTGTAGTCTTTTTCTTATTTAATGACAACAAATTTTCTGGTCTAACTTGAGATCCTGCATAATCAATCAAAAGTTCTAATAGCCATCATCTGAGTTGTCTCAAGCTTCTGGGAAGAATTTCTGAAAGAGATCACCAATAATGTTTAACCTGGGGCTTTTTCTGGGCTAGAGGCGACAGAGTTGGTAATGATGGATGATGTACCTTGGTTATTAACAGATCTTGCAGCCTTAAAGATGATTCATGATGATTCATGACTCCCATGGCTAGAAATATCTCTTGTTCCTTCTCAATGACACTAACATCTTTTCTAAGACAGAAATGATCCACACTAACCATAAAAGTAGAAAAAGCTCCATGTTTGAAGATGTTTGTATGAAACAAGAAAAGGAACTAGGGAAAGCTACCCTTGAAAGATAAAGCAGCCAATTTTCTGACTGTCGCTACCTAACTAAAAATGAGTTGTGCTCACTGAATGAAAGTAGTAGTATCTTTTACAATGAAGACATTTTGAAGTTCTGAATTAGGGATGTGGGCTGAGAAACTGGCCAAGGCATATCAGAAAATATTTCCCTTTGTTCTCAGACTTACCCCTAATTTTATATATAGAAAACAAATTCATTCAACATAATTTATTAGGCACCTACAGAATAAGAGCAAGAGTTCTGATTTTTTTTAAAAAGAGTAAGCCCTTGTCCCCTCACCTTGCCTTAAGAATGGGGAACTTCTTAAAGCCATGCAGTAGTAAAATTTTGATAGGGAATCAGAAGGCAATCTTAGGGTCAAATATCAGTTAAACTTGATGATTTCTGAGGTTCCTTCTAAAGTCTTGATATTTTATGAAACTGGGCTACCCTACCTTGGATTTTAAATACTTAATTAGTATTGCTCTGTAGGATGTTATAAAATAGTTAATTCACTGTGATTTTCTATAGTCTTTCATCAGCTAAGATCATGCCAGAATACCTTCATTTTTGTTTCTGACAAACTTACTAGGCTGGTCTATCAGGGAAATGTAGTCGTTTACCTAGATTTTGGCAAAGCATTTAACAAAGTTTCTTTCTCTTATAGACAAAATGTAGAGATATGGATGATATGATAATAGTTTAATTCAGAACTTGCTCAATGGCCAGACACAAAAGAGTTTGTTAATGCATTAATGTCAACTTAGAAGGCAGTCTCTAGCAGAGTATTTGGCTTTGTGCTGTTTGACATTTTTGTAAGTGACTTAGATAAAAGCATAAATGGTATGCTTATCAAATGTGCCAATGACATAAACCTGAGGATAGATAATTACTTTGGGTAGCGGAGTCATGATCCAAAAAATCCTTGTGTAAGGGTGAATCTTCCTGAACTTCTATTAAGAAACTTCCTTTTATAGACTCTGTGAATGAAGTCTTGACCAGAATATTAAGCTGAATATGTGATTGTTTTTTCTTTATTATTAAAGATATTTTATTTTACCAGTTACATGTAATAACAAATTTCTACAAATTTATAAGTTTTATGTTATATGATCCAAAATTATAATATATTATATTTCCCAAAATTATATTATCCAAATGGTCTCCCTCACTTTTTTCCCCTCCCAATTCTGGAAGATGACAAGTAATTCAATCTGAGTTATGCATGTATTATCATGAAAAACAAATTTCAATATTGTTCATTTTTATAAGAGAATATAATCATATAAAACCAAAACCCCAAAATAAAAACCCAAATAAACTATGATTTGATCTGCATACCAACTCCAACAGTTCCTTCTTTGGTAGTAAATAGCATTCTTTCTCATAAAAAATGTCCTGGATGAAGAGTAGCTAAGACTATCACAGTTGATCATTCCACTGTGTTACTGTGTACAATGTTCCCCTGATTCTGCTTATTTCACTCTACATCAGTTCATGTAGCTCTTTCTGAAATCATCTTGCTCATCATTTCTTACAGCACAATAATATTCCATCATCATCATATACCATATTTTATGCAGCCATTTCCCCAATTGATGCATATCCCTTCAATTTCTAATGCTTTGCCACCACAAAAAAGAGTAGCTGTAAATATTTTTGTACTAGTAGGTCCAGATCTCATAGTGGTATTATTGGAAAAAGTATGTATTATAGCCTTTTGGGCATAGTTCCAAATTGCCCTCCAGAATGGTTGGATCAGTTCATAATTCCACCAGCAATGCATTAGTTTCCCAATTTTGCCACATCTCTTCCAACATTTATCACTTTCCTTTACTATCATATTGGTCAATCTGATAGATGTGATACCTCAATTGTTCTAATTTGCATTTCCCTAATCAAGAATGATTCAGAATATTTTTATATGATTATTGATATCTTTGAGTTCTTTATCTATAAACAGCTTACTCATATCCTTTGACCATTTTGTCAAATGGGAAATGACTTGTATTTTTACAAATTTGACTTAGTTCTCTATATATTTGAGAAATGAGACCTCTATCAGAGAAATTTGTTATAAATTTTTTTTCTTAGTTTCCCTTCTAATCGTGGTTACAATTGATTCTGTTGTGGCTGAGTTTTTTAAAAGATGGCAAAGGCATGATAGAAAATGCTTTACTTGAAAAAGATAAGGGCCTTATAAACTCAGTACATGTTAACGTCATAGGATAGTCAAAAAAGCTAATGTGTACACCAAAAGAGATAATGAATGCATCTAGAAGCAGGAAAGTGATAGTCATAGCATCACAGATTTAAATCTGAAAGAGACACTAGGGAGCCCATATATAGAATATTTTATTTAATTCTGAGCACCACATTTTAGGAAGGGCAGGAAGCTGGAAAACAACATCCAAAGGAGAATCATCCACAATAGTATGAAGTCTTGAGGTCGTGTCATATGAGGACCCATTAAAAGAATCAGAAATATGACAGAAGACTTGGGAGGATAGGAGGTGGAGAACAATGGGGAATTAGACCTGTTCTGTTTGGCCCCATTAGGCAGCAAGGAGAGAAAGCCATAATTTAAGGAAAAACTTCCTAATTTTAGAGCTATCCAAAAATTGAATGGGCTCCCTTGGCCTACACTGAACTAGAGTTCTTCAAGAAAAAAATATGTCAGTTAGATTTCAAGTATATTCAAGTGTTAAAGTCCCTTCCTATACTAAGATTCTATGATTCTATCTGGATCAGGGTAAACCAAAAGTAACACCAGAAAAACTAAGGAAACTGAAGAAGTCCTAACTCTTAAGTCTTTGAATCATTATATATACCAGTTTCATTTCCCACATGATTATGTTATGACAAAATTTGATTAGTTTAGCTTTCCAAAAACAAAGGATAAGAAGAAATTACTGACAAGCAAAACATTTCTGAAAGTTACACATTGAATTTACTGTAGATTTATGAAGGTGATGGAATATTGTGAAATAAGGCAGATAGTTTCAGAAAAACCTGGGGAAGACTTGTATGAACTGGTGTAAAGTGAAGTAAGAAGAACCAGAAGAACAATTTATGAAGTAATAGCAATGTTATATTCAAATTTTGAAAGATTTACACACGACAAACCACGATTCCAAAAGACAGACAATGAATTTTTTTCCCTGAAATATGGCTAATGTGAACATTGGTATGACTATACATATTTGTAGGGGTTTTTTTCTTTTTCTTCCTTTGACTTCTCAATGGGTAGAAGACAGAGAAGAGGAGGGAGAGACTTTGGAACAGAAAATAAAATAAGACAATTAAAAATAATTATAGATTTTGAAAGAAAAGCAAGTTCTATGTAATAGAGATTCACAATTTCATGTTTCACTTCTATACTATAATATACATGGAAAAAAATCTGATTTTTGTCAAGTTCAGAATTTTTAAAAAGGAAAAAATAAGAACAAGAGAAAATTGTACAAGAAATCTGACAAGAGGTTAAACTAGCAATGATTAGGAGTTTGCCATCAATAAAACAGAATAATATGTGTAAGTATTTAAAGCATGGAGAGAAGTAGGGCAGAGGGAAGAAAGGAAAGAGAATGAATTCATATACAAAGAGAGAGGAAAAAAGGCAAAAGAAATTAGGAGCGATACATTTAATCAATTGAAAAAAAGTACGGTGAAGAAACTAAAAATATCAACAATAATTAACAATTATTCTCTGATCCAAAACATTAAAATAACCTAAGTAAAAAATGTAATAGTAAATACTTTCTCCAAACACTAGCATATAAAACTTGCTTTTCTCATAAGCATATTATTATAGCTATGTCATTTCAAAGGGAAAAAATATCTTTCAGCTGGCAGATATAACAAAATCATTATTTTTTCTTATTTGTTCCTATTTCCCCCCAAAAGAGGCAGATTAGGTTAAGGTTTGTGTTTCATCTTTCAAATATAAAATTTTAGTTTATATTTTCATATAAATTTATATTATGAACTTAACATGAACATTTCATTATACAAAGAATAGGAGAGGGTTGCACATGAAATAGTGAATTTCTGTTACCTACAGGTTATGAGATTTTGTTTAATGCATGGTAAATATATCGATATATTTACATGTATGTCTTTCAATAGCTCTCATATGCTTTTGTGTAAAGTAACAAGAGAGTGAGTGGTTGTTCTTTACAGGATGTGAGAACTGTATGATTTTCCAAAATTACCTTTCTGAAATATTTTTGCAGAACAAACAAAATAGGAATAAACACAAATGTCCAATTACTTGCCAGAACCTAGCATGACTGAAATACCCTAGTGTAAAAGTGGAATTAAAAAAATATAATCCTCTAAAATAAAAATTTGTCATTTCTTTTTTGTTCAGAAGTATCAGAAAATTCTTATCACTATAAATATTGTCCAATATTTTAATGTCTGTTATGCTCTCAAGCATGATGACTACTGTTTGTTTTATTATTTTTCCTCTCATTAAAACTTCATTTTCACAAATGCTATTGTTTATTAATAACAACCTTTTATTTCCTCCCCTTAATTTAATCCACCTAAGCCTAAGACAATATATACAGCTTTCTTTTAACTGTTTCAGACCCCAACAGAGTTTCAATTGTTTGTCCAAGATGGGAAAGAGGAATGCTTTGTGTGACATGTGGTATGTCTCTCAGGCAAATGCAAAGATGAGTCACATGCTGAGTCTTCACAACCCAAACCAGCATGTAATAGGCTTTCTCCATTGAGAAACATGCATCAAAAATATTGCAGGCTCTACTCCACTAGGGGAACTATATGTGATAGATAGGTAGAGATCTATATCTAATCTTGATGTGATCTGTTGTTTTTAGGTATAGGGGACTTCTCCAAAGAAATTTAAAGTGAGTGAGTTTGGGCATATGTGTATATTAAACTTCTTGCTCCATACTTATTGTCTTTATTGTTTAGAATACTTCTTATGCAGTTTAAACCAATTATAATTAGCTAAAACTGCCATCAGCAATACAGCTTTGCAGCAGTTCTAATCACATTCACCATAACTTCTCTTGTTTGCTTAGTAACTAAACAGCTCAAAGTTAATGTTGTACTACATCACTAAAAAAGAATGTTTATGATATACTCACTAGAATTCAGAGACCTTTCATGTACTTGCCTTTCACCATCATCTTCAACAGTCTTCCACATAGAAGGCATTTAATATTTGAGATATAGATGTAAAATAGTGTCCCAAAAGTCTTAGTGCAGATTTAAGCTTTTATATTTACACTGTAGTCACTCCCACCTTTCTGCATCATGGTATAATGGGAAAAGTGCAAGATTTGGAGTCAAAGGAATCAAGTCACAATCCCACCGCTGCCACAAGTCATTTAATTTCCCCAAGTCTCAATTTTCTCATCTGTAAAATGAGACCCTTCAATCCATAGTGGCATGGGAATTATGACTTCAGAAGTATATCTTTGCATCTTTCTTGGCAGAAGTGATAGAACAATGATGTGAAATATATGTTGTCAGGGCTTTTCATTTAGGGCTTTTTGCTATACTTAGTTATATATATATATATATATATGGGGTATATGGGAATGCACAGAGTTCATCAATGGAAAGTGGCAATGAATTCTTAAACAATCTAACCTTTTAAAATATTTTTTGGGTGTCAGGGTTCAATAGCTGAAAAGGGGTCTCAACTAGTCTTTTCTATCATGAATAATAGGTAATAAAAAAAAAGGATAGAAAGTTATAAATATGTTTCCTAGCACAGGCTGGCATAACATGAAGTATTTATCACTAAAGAGTTGTTGAAATACCCAGAGATTAGTCAACCAAAGGTGTTACCATGGACAGGCTATAAACCTTACAGGGAATGTGTAACAAGTACAGTAAGTTTATCTCTGATGTCAATTGGCCTATCTGAAGTAACTTTTGGAAATGAGGCTGACTAACCCTTACTACATTGCTTCAAGTTTAACTTTCTCCTTTTTCAATTATCCAATGTCATTGGATGGGGCTTCAAGAATTCTTGATTTCATTATCTTATTTCCTTCTCCAGTCTGAATTTGTTAGCAATTCAGTTGACATTTAATGTTGCTTGAATTTGAACAATGCAGAGAAAAATATTATGTTTGAATATATTTTTCAGATTTCTTAGATTCATGTATTCAGGTTACAGTGATTTACTCCAAAACAGTGCCTTGTACATAGTAGATATTCAATAAATATATTTTGATTTTCAAACAGGAAGTATAAGATTCCTCTGATTTGCTCTTCCATAACCAATAAAATTTCTTTATCTCTGTTCTTATAACAGAATTTTTATTTCTACTTCTTTTGAGACGGGAAGGACTGGCAATCAAAAGAAGTCTCAATGCTAGCCCTATCCTTTACTCATTTGACAGAAAAGTCGCTTGTAAATATTTAAAGTCATAGCATCACAAAACTAGAAAGGTCCTTAAAGCCCAATGATCCAGTTCCCTCATTTTACAGGTAGGGAAACCAAGGCCCAGGAACATTAAGTGGCTTTCCAGGTCACGCAGCTAATCAAGTAACTGAGGAAGGATCCAAACCCAGTCTTCCTAACTTTATGACCAATTCTAGCTTCATGCTACCTCCCTAATGAAAGTTTTCTGTAGCTTCCTTTTGGACCATTTTAATTATAGTCAGTTCTTATCCTTTTAAATTTATTCTGGCCCTAATATCCTGCTAACTTTATTCCCATTAATAACTGACTCCTTCTCCCCAAATCTTATCAGATGCCAAAGCTTAATGAACTTTGTGTAATTGGAAATCTTGTATCTTTAAAACTACATTACCCAGGTGCCCACTGACTTCCTGTCATTATGGGGGGATGTAGACAGGAGATAAATTTGGTGGATTTTTGTGTCTAGCACTCTTCTCTTGGAATGAGGGCAGCTGTGAACGTGGGACTTTTGAACAAGTAGATTAGCTTGGCACGTGGTTTTATTTTGTTACCTTTAATTCCTTTACTTCTAGTGATTGTTAATAAATGTTATAAAATATAATATTCAAAGTTATTACTGTATATTCATTTTAATTTTTACAACTTCATAGGATCTTAGAATCTATGTTGGAAAAGCCTTGTTCTTATTGACCTTCACATGGAAGTGTGCCCTGGGCAGAAATGATCTGGCTGAATATCTTATCCTACTATAAGTAGTCATTCCAAGTTACCTTGAACATTAGGCAGAACAAGGCATTCATTATCTGCCCTGATACCCATATAAATTCCAAAAGCTTTCCTCAGTTGCCCTGAGATGGCTAACCAAATTAACACTATCATTACTATTTTGAAGGGCATGACAATCTACACTACTATGGTTCCACCCAAATCCCTATGGTTCTGAGTCATAGACTGCCTTGGCCAAAGCTCTGCTCCCTAGCTATAAATTTCTGGTATCTCCTATCTAGCCATATCAGCCCCATTCTTTCAATCTCTGCCCTATTCTATCCTTCCAATATGCCCTCTGAAACCCCATTCTTCAAGGTAAACCTGTGATCCTCCCTACACAAAATTACTTTGTTTATATTTAATTTTTAAATACATGCGAATACCAATAGACTATAAACTCCCTGAAATTAGGGGCTATTTTATTCGTTTTCATATCCTTAGTGCCTAGCATAATTCTTGGAACATATAAGTGTTAATGTTAGTTGAACTGAATTTCTACAAATCTCTCCCATCTACTCTTCTCCATTCCCTTCACTGTCACTATCCTAATTCAGGGCAAATTACTTCACACACTGACTACTAATCTTAACTTTAATTAGTCTGTGTCTGTCTGTGTCTCTCCTTTATACCTTGCCCCTCCAACCCCAAATTCATTCCGAAAATGTCCGCCGGATTAATCTTCCTAAAATATTCTTTTCATTATATCAAAATATTCAGTGGGTCCCTATTATACCTAGAGGATAAAAGCCAATCTCCTTAGCCTACCTAGCTTTCAAGACCCTATACAATCAGGGTTCAACATGCTTTTCTTGTTTCCTTTATTAATATTCTCTTCAATGATCTCACTACATGAACCAGACAGCCTTATTCATTCTAGCCCAAGCATGCTTTGTTCCTCTTTCCTCTCTAAGCCTTTTATTCATATTGCTCCTCTTTACCTTAACTATACTCCACTATTCACCATTCCATATCCTATCCTTAAGTCACAGTCCAGTTCAAAATCCACTTTCTAGTGAAGCTTTCCATCACAGCTGTAAATATCTGATCTACTGAATCAGAAACACTTATATCTATGTATCTTTAATTAGTGAACTTAAGAATAAAGAGATTTGGATCTGAATCTATTTCTGACATATGACCATGGGAAAACCATTTAAATTTTTAGGGTTTTCATTTCTTTATCTGTCAAATGGGGATACTATCACTTATACTATCTACACTATGGGATAATCCTGTAACCTATAAAGTACTTTATAAATGTATGTGTGTGCCCTTGCATTTAAAATGCTTTATTATAAATCAGTTAATCTAGCATTGCTGATTCCACAATCAACCCCTCTCTCTATTTTCAATTGCTTATTATCCACTGGTCCTCCTCTACTACATACAGTCAACTCCAAGTCTTCCTCAACATTAAAAAATCCACGCTAAATTATACTATTTTGTCAGGTTATCATACTATATTTCATTAGTATTGGCTAAGAAGCCAAATCCTTTAAAAAAAAGTTTTCATTTATATCTACACTTAGTAGACTATGAGTTTCTCAAGAGCTCGGGCTGTTTTTTGTTTTCTTTTGTAACCCCAGAGCTTAGCACAGTGCCTAGCACATAGTAAAAGCTCAATAAATTTTTATTGATTCTCTGTAATCTGGATTCCAACTTCATCACAGAAATGAAACTTTTCTCCATAGTTCCCAATGACCTCTTTTCAGGGTCTTTTTCAGGAGGTGATCAGTGGCTTCTTTCAACTTATATTTTCCTCTCTTGTTCTAGGATGTCAGGGCAGTTTTCCCAGATGATTTGTCATATGGTGTCTAGGATTTTTTGTTTTGTTTTTAAATCATAGCTTTCAGGTATCCTGACAATTTCTCAGATTGTCTCTCCCAAATCTATTTTCCAGGTCAGCTGTTTTTCCAGTGAGGTATTTCAGATTTTCTTCTATTTTTTCATTCTTTTGATTTTGTCTTATTGTTTCCTGGTGTCATTCACTTCCATTTGCTCAATTCTAATTTTTAGAAAGTTATTTTTTCTGTAAGTTTTTGTGTTTCTTATTCCATTTGACCCATTCTAGTGTTTGGGAAGTTGGGTTTTTTTGGACCTCCCTTTCAATTTGGCTCATTCAAGTTGTTGATTTTATAATTTCTTTTATTGATTTTTAAACTCCTTTTCAATTCTTCTAATAGTTCTTTTGGGGCTTGACTTCCTCTCTGACTTTCCTTTGGGGCTTCATGTTTCCTTTTTGCCACTATTGGCCTCTTCTAAGTTTATATTTCAATCTTCCCTGTCACCAATGTAACTTTCTAAGGTCAGATTTTTTCCTTTGTCTCTTGCTCATTTTTCTGGGGGTTTTTTTGTTTTGTTTTGTTTTCTCTCCACATGTAACTTTGTCTATTTGTTGAGGTTTTGCTCTCCTCCTGGGGTAGAGGAAGTGTTTTTCCAAGCTTGCTGGGTAGCCTTCTCTGATACCTGGGGAAGATCTAGTTGTGTTTAGAGTCCCTCAGTGTGCACTTTGAAGAGGTGGCTGGACTGGTGTGAAGATGGGATTAACTCTACCCTATTTTTAGATTTAATCACCAAAAGTGTAAACACTCCACTTAATCCTCAAGTGGAGGAGGTCTGTGACCCATCTGTGCAAGAGTGGATGACGAATCAGAATAGACTGATGGCTCCCTGGGCAATCCTAAGCAAAGCCTTTGTTGTAATTGGTACATGTAAAATGGGATTTTTTTTAGTCAGGAAGGTCTAAAGTCACAGGAAGTGACTAAAAGGAATGGTCTTTATAAATTGCAAGAACTTCCTGGGAAGCTCTCTCTTCCGCCTTGAACTGTTTTATATTTCTCCTTAGAACTATCACGTGGGTAAGTGAAAAAAGGCTGACTCCCTTCATTAGCTTCCCTAGAGGTACTAGCCTTTGGAGGGGCCCCTTGACTGGGGGGAGGCCTCACAGCTAAAACTCTTGTTAATTGACCTTTAGGCTCTCTGGCTAGGGCTTCTGGAGCCCTGCCAGAGTAAAGCCAGGACTTGAGCACAGAATCTAGGTCGTTAAGCTAGATCTCTTACTCTGCCCTCTTCTCATTTCTCTACTTTCACTCTCTTCCTATATTTTATAAATTGTTTAAAAAAATCATTTGGAATTGATATATATTCATTCCTGGCGACCACCCCTTTATATATTCAGTCCAACCAATAATAATCTTCCCCTTTATACAGGCTTTTCATTGGGAAACTTGTAACTATTCTGTCCTGCTGGATTCCATTTCCCCTCCTATTAGTTTCCCTGTTGTCTTCTGTGCTGGGCTGCTCCCCCTTTGCCCTTTCATTACCTCAGGCCATCTGGAAGCACTAGGGCTAGCACTGGACTGCTCCCCACTCTACTATTTTGTTGCCTCAGGCTATTTTGGCTGTTTCCCTGCTCTTCTCTTTCCTTACCTCAAGCAATGTGAAAGTGGAGAGCTTATCCTCATTCTACTGGTTCCTCCTGATGCCACACTCCCTAAGCTACTCTCCCTTCTCACCCCAGTGAAGCATATCTCTTCTGCTTTCCTTTGTTTTGAGGAATTTTATTTTCTATTTTTGTGTGTTTGGGGGGGATTTGTGCACACTCCACAATCTTAGCTTCCAGCATCCCAATGATCTCTTAATTATAAAATTCAAGGACTTTTTCTCAATCCCTCTTTCTTCTTAACCTATATTTAACATGCCCCATTGTTAACTACTCTTTCCTCCTAGATATTCTTTCCTCTATGGAAATGACCCTTTATGAGTCTATGAGAAGTGATTAAATCTCCAAACGAAATAACAGATGGAAGTTTTGGTGACAATGATCTCTCTTGGTTTCCCTATTCATCTGAATGCTGCTTTTTATTCTCTTTTGCTGAAATATCATCCATATTACACTCCCCTATGCAACTGTGGGTATACCATACGGTGCTATCTTGGGCCCTCTTTTCTTTCCTTTCTATTCTCTCAATTGGTAAGCTCCATAGGGGTTTAGTTATCTCTATTCAAATAACTCTTAAGATTTACATATGTAGCACTAATCTCTCTCCAAAGCTCCAGATCTACTTCATTCACCCTTTACTTAATAGTTCAAACTGGATATCCTTCAGGGAACTTAAAAATCAACTTAGTCAAAAGTGAACCCATTAACTTTAACTTAGCCCACACCTCTTCCAGAATTCCCTATTTTTGCTGAAGAGACCACCAACTTCTGAATCATCTGAGTTTGCAATCTTGGAGTCATCCTTGACTCTTCACTCTCTTTCATCCCCTACTGTCAGTCAATTCATTTGCCAAATATTACCCACTCTAGCTCCACAACAAGTCTTGCATTGGACCCCTCCTCTCCACTCCCACAACTATCACTCTAGTTCAGGCTCTTGTGACTTCTTGTTTTGACTACTACAAGAGTTTCCTAATTAGTCTCTCTGGCTCAAGTCTCTCTCCACTTTAATTGATCCTCCACATAGCTGCTAAAATGATTTTCCTTTTAAAGTCTGACTATGTCACTCCAGTACTCAACAAACTTTAATAGTACTTTGTTACTTCTAGAATCAAACTTAACCTCATGATTGGCACTTAAAGCCTTTTATAACTCTCTCTCTTCAAAGGCTATTCTGGGTCCTCTTTTCCCTCTATGTTATTTCACTTGATAATCTAATCACCTCCCATAAATCCAACTATTTTCTCTATGCAAATGAGTTTCAGGTTTACTTTACCAGCCCTTAACACCTGACCTCCAGCCTCAGAGATACAATTGCCTATTGGCCATCTCAACTTGGATTAAGTAGACATTTTTTTTTAAAACCCTTAACTTCTGTGTATTGGCTCTTAGGTGGAAGAGTGGTAAGGGTGGGCAATGGGGGTCAAGCGACTTGCCCAGGGTCACATAGCTGGGAAGTGTCTGAGGCCGGATTTGAACCTAGGATCTACCATCTCTAGACCTGACTCTCAATCCACTGAGCTACCCAGCTACCCCCTTAAGTAGACATCTTAAGCTCAACATGCTGAAAACTGAACCCATATTTCTCCTCAAAACTTTCCCCTCTTCCTAAATTCCCCAGTACCATTGAGGGTATTACCAACCTCCCAGTTACCTATGCTCAAAATCTAGGTATTATCCTTGGCCCTCAATTATTATCTCTCAGCCTCTATATCCAACCAGTTGCCAAGCCCTATCATTTTTCTCTTTGTAACATCTCTCATATATACCCCACTATTCTTCTCTGACACTGTCACCACCCTGGTACAGGCTTTCATCATTTCATATCTGGATTATTATAACAGCCTGCTAGTTGGTCTCCTTATCATAAATCTCTCCTCACTCTGGTTCATCTTCCACTCAGCTATTAAACTGATCTTCCTAAAGTGTGTAAGTTCTACCCATGTTGCCTTCCCCCAGTCAACCAACTTTAGTGACTATAGCTTCTAGGATCAAATATAAAGTTCTATTTGACTTGTAAAGTCCTGTATAATCTGTTCCTTTCCTACTTTACAGTCTTATTATGCTTTATTCCCTTCTACCTACTTGATATCCATGGACATTGGCCTCCTTGCACATGAACATTCCACTCCCAATTCCAAATGTTTTCACTGACTGTCCCTACCATTTCTGGAATTCTCTCCCTTATTTCTCCTTCCTATCTTCCTTGGTTTCTTTCAAGTTGTAGCTAAAGTATCAGTTTCTGCAAGAAGTCTTTAATGCTAGTGCCTTCCCTTTGCTGATTATCTGCAATTTAGCCTGCATATAGCTTGCCTATACACAATTGTCTTTCCCATTAGAATAAGCTCCTTGAGAGCAAAGAATGTCTTTTGCCTATATTCTCTTCCTTCAACTCTCAAGGTGGCATCAAGGAACTCAGACTTCCTGTGAGGAAATGGAAGATAGTATACCTCCCCCATTCTGGCCACATGACAACTACTCTCATTTGACAGTTAGAATAAGACAACTCAAGTAAAGCAAGCTTATGCCTAGGATCCTGCCTGACCTTTCCATTTTGTATTTTTTTCTAAGTAGGTGACAGACATCAATCTTCTTAATGATATATTTTGTTCAATCAGTAAAATCTATCACTCCTCACTCCCCTGCCTCTACCTCAGTTATAACTTTCTCATCACAACTGAGAAAGAGAAATAAAACCTTTACAAATATATATAGTCAAGCAAAACAAATTTCCACACACTGGCAATATCCAAAAACAAAAAAAAGTCAAACAAAACAAAAAACTCATTTTACACACTCTCACCTATCAGAAGGCACACAGCATGTTTAATCATTAGTTCTCTGGAATCATGGTAGACTATTACTGATCAGACTTCACATCAGTTTATACAAATCTTCCCAGATTTAACTGAAACTATCCCTTTCATCATTTCTTATGATACAACAGTATTCCATCATATCTATATACCATAACTTGTTCAGCCATTAATAGGCACCCATCCCTCAATTTCTGATTCTTTGTCACCAGAATAGGGCTATAATTTTGTATATCTTAAGTTAAAGGATGCTTAGGGTTAATCCCTCCCTTAATCTACCCTTTAATTCCCCCTTATCTGCCTTTATCTCCTATTTTCCTGTTAAGTAAAATATTTTTGTGCCTTAAATGTTCTTCCTTCTTTTACCCCATTCAGATGAATGAGGTTCAAGTGTCAGCAATTCCTCCCAACCTTTCTTCCTCATTCATATAGTCTTCTACTTGCATACCCCAGATGAGATAAATCTTCCCTATCTTTCCTTCCCTCTCTTCCCTCCACCTCTACCACCCCCCCACACACACACAGTGTATGTCTCTTCCTATCATTCTCCATTCTTCTTTTAAGGTCAAGACATAACAGAACCATTCCCAAGCTTTCTAATTAGATTCCTTCTATTACCACTGATAATAGGGTTCTGAGAGGACACATGTATCATCTCCCATATTAAATGTAAGCAGTTTATCCTTGTTTAGTCCCTTGTGATTGACTGGACATCTATCCTGAGTGGCTATATTGTGTGGAAGTGATACTGTGAGTTCAAGAGGTTCAGAAATACAAGTACAGCTGATTTGCAGTCAGAAATTCATACTTCAGAAAGGATAATAGCAAGGAAAGGAGCTCAATTCCTGGTCTGACTTTCTAGAAGATATGGACTTCAAGGGAGATAGCAAAGATCCGAGGTGAAATATGCAATCTCCAATTAGCAATCCTACAATAACATTAGTTAGTACTGCCATTTATTTAAGTTTATTCTTGCCAATTACATTCTTGTGAGTGTTCTATATATAGCATTTCTTTTACATGTAGCAAATAAATTCCCAACCTATTCTGGATTCTTACTGTACAGATTCTTACTGTATATTTTTCTATACCTCCCTTTTGGGGAGATCCTAGACATGAGCTAGAACCTTAATTTTAGATTATTTTCATAGAGCACAAAAGTGGGGGGTTTAATGAGTCACTGAATGAGAAAGGGGAATCTATTCCCTCTCCCTAGAGGCCATGCTCTCATAGGATTGAATCCTGTCTGGCCTATATACATGAAAAGCCATTCAATGGAGAAATGAGAAAGGGAAGTGTCCCATTTCCTTTGCCTCAGAAGTGGTTCTTAATGCAATAACTTCATATGGTACAAACTCTTTCAATCTGACAACAACCTTTTAAACTATTACAGTAGGTAGCACCTGACCTAAGCCTTACAAGGAGCTAGGGGTTCTAAGAGGTAGAGGAACAGGGAGTCCATCCTATGCAAAGGGCACAAAGCCTGCAGAGCAGCTAGAAATCCTGTTCAGTTGGGACATAGAAAATGTGAAGGGGAATTATCAATCAAGATTGTGGTAGGCCCTAGGAATACAAGTACAAAGAACCAAACAATCCCTACTCTCAAGGAATTTACAATATAATCGAGCCAAGCATTTATAAAATATATACAGTGTAAATATAAAGTTAAAAATAGAAATACATACACAATATATACACTTTGTTATAAGGTAACAACCCAAGGTAGTTTAGACGGGAGAACACTAGCAGAAGGGGAAAATCAAGGAAGATTTCTTACAGAAGACAGTGCCAATGATGTACATTACAGGAAGAAAGAGACTAAATGAGGCTGAGTGAGAAAGCCATTCAAGGAATGTGGAAAGGTCAGAGAAAAGGCAGAGATGAGATTATTGTGGTTAGGTAACAGAGAGAAGACTACATAAGATCAAAGTGGGAATGGGAGTAATGTTTAATAAGGTTGGAAGATAATTTGGGGCCAGGTTATGTAGAGAAAAATTTCATTTGAGTTCTATGGCTGAGTTATAAATTGGCAGAATGCAAAGAGCTAAGGACTATATGAGAAGAGAGGAAGCTTTTACTACTTTTATAGTGAATATAGAGAGCTATTTTAAGAAGTCTGACAAAGAAAGAAAGGAAAGCTACAGAAAGACAGTTTGAGAGCATAGTAGAGTCTAGTGAAGTTTTTATTAATGATGGGAGTCATTTGGGAGTGTGTGAAGTCAATAGAAAAGGAACCAGTTAATAGTTGATACATATTTCATAGACAGAAGAGAAGACTGAGGAAACAGTCTAATGAAGATGGGAATGAAAAATATGAACTACACATGTAATTGGAATTGGCAAGAAGGGCTACTTCTTTGTCAGAGAGTGGGAAATAACATGGGGTTTTAAGTGTAATGCGGGATTCATGCATTTGCAAAATCACCCTAGGCAATCCTGGCAGTTAAGGGAATGGAACTTTGGCCCAGTCTCAAGACCTGTCTGTTGGAGCTGGGACTATAAATACCCCTGGAGTTCTGATTTCCTTGACCTCACCCAGACATCCAGTTACCCCCTGGACTTCCCCTTGGGGCCCTGGGAGGTGTCGTTGGTAGGTTGTGGAACATGGGCAGGAATTAGTTAGGTTAGTCTAGCCAGGGACATCCCTAAACCAAATCATAAACCTCATTTGTCTAGCTGGTGGACCACTTAACATCAGGGCAGTGGAAATTATCCCTGGCTAAGGGGCTGGTTCCCTCAGCCTGATCTTACCTTTTGAGGCCTTCTGCCAGCACTGGCCAGTCACCCTTAGCAACAGCTTCTCCAGACCCAAACCTTCTTCCCTCAGTTTCCCCTTGTGTTTAAATAAACCCTTAGCCTGATACTGAGAGCTTCATAGTCATTTGTAACATCTTTCAAGGCTAAGGGGTTGAGGAGAGGGAGTATTGTCCAAAGGGAGTATTGGATAGGCATCCATTTTATTCAGGAAGTGAGGCAGCTTCACTTCCTGTTGGTACTGCTTTCTCTCCAGCAGGGAGGGGCTCCACACTCTCCACCTTAAAGGAGCCTACAGACAGCAGGGAGACTGACTGGACATCTCAGCTCAGGCCCACAAATCCCTGGCCATCTCAAATCAACAAATACTGTAGTTGTAGGCTCCTTGGCCCAAGAGACTCTCTGGTACCACCAGCTCCCCTAATATCAGCCCAATTATACCCTTATTACAGTTTGGTGAGCACAGTTAGGTCAACTACCTATAAAAATACTCAAAATGGGATTTGCTAGGGTGCTGTTCATTGTCTCTAATTTCTCTGTGCTGCTCTGTCATGCAGGGAGCACTGGACTTTTGGTTTCACAAGGTGTCTAGATTCATTCACCATATGCTTGAGATCTATGACTATTTCAAGTGGTGTGCCATAACATTGGCAGAATTTATATGTTTCATTCCTATGGCCATAGCTCTGGTGTTTGTTGTTGTGCAATCCCTAATTGTCCTGAAGAGGGTGCTTTCACATCTTTGGCTGTTTTTTGGCTCTACCTTTGTAACAAAACCTGATTCTGTCTCCCTAGAAATGCTTGAAAACATGAAACTTCTTTTCCAAGTCCTCAAACAGATCAGGGAAGGGAAAGAATTAGACGAACATACAATCCTCCAATTGGAGATTTATAGAAACCAAGTATTTAGGGGCTACCAAATCAGACAAGAATCCACAGGCTATTAAAGACATCCAGACACTGACTACTGAACCAACTGCTGAGACCATGGTATCTGTACTTCCTATTGTAGACAGAACCATCCTACAACCTGGGGAGGGTATTGTCCATGTTAAATCCTACAAGGCCTTTACCCCAAATGATCTTGAGGTGCTGAGGAGACGTTTCCCCAAGTTCTTCCTCTCACCCTTCAAGAGTTTTAAAGAAATGAAGTGTGTTTTCACTCTCTTTAACCCCAGTTTCAATGACATGGAGTTTCTTTTGGGGGAATTTTACTCACCCTCTGAAAAAGAAAAATTCTTGGCTGAGATTCGCTTGAACCCCAATCTCACTGCATGGCCCAAGGTCCACCATGACCTAGAGTTAACATCACATGCTAATATGAGGTATCTAGTCCAATGCAGGACAGATTTACTCGAGGCAATGCGGCTGCATGCCAAAAGACCAAATTCATGGCAAAAATTTGAGAAACTAAGGCAGGGAGAAGAACACCCTAGCAGCTTCCTTGATAGAGTAATTGAGGCAGCTGAAACAATTTTAGGCCTCAGAGACGTGCATGCCCCAGAAACCATCAACCATGTCAGGAGGAAGTTTGTAAAGGATGCTTCACTGCCAGTCCAGAACTTCTTTAGGCAGAACTGTTCTCAGTGGGAATCATTGCCACTGGAAGATGTCAGGCAGCATGCATCTTATATACACAATTCCAAACAAAAGGAAGCCAGGACAGCCAGGAAGTCTGACTCAGATAAAGACTCTGTAATAGCTGACCTCAAGAGACAACTAAAGCAGGCTAAGAAAGAGAAAGAAATTGAGGAAATTAAGAACTTCGCCCTCCAGGCCAGCAGGGGGCATAGTCATTCCAGGCAACCTGCTAATGTCTCCAAGCCGAAAACCTATTCTCCAAGATGTTATTTGTGTGGGAAGTCAGGTCATGTAGTTCGAACATGTAGATTCAAGCAACAGATAGACTTTGGCAGGGCTAACAACTTCAGCCAGAGTGATAGGAATGCCAAAAGAACTTATTACAACTCTAAATGGTCCAACAATGAAAGAAAGGTTGAGGGCACCAAGCATGATAGTCAATGCTGCAATCATGCATGAAAAAAGTACAGCCAGTCTCCATCCCTTGATCAAATGGAGAAATATTTGGCCCAGGGTGTGATACCTAAGTCCTTATGAACTGAAGTTTCTGAATCAAAAAGGACTAATGGCTATGACAGCAATGTGTGGATAAATAATCTGAGTGGGGTAGATGTTTCTCAAAGACTGGGTATGGGAGAGCATATGTCTCTAGCAAGCTGCACAGAATATAATGATATTTCTGTGGCAGAAGACCAAGAATGGGAGAACATAATGCAAATCTGCAAAGAGATTTATGGGACAATAGAGGATGACTATAAAAGGGGTCTGCTTTCTTATTCTACCACAAAAGGCTTGGATGAGAAATATAGGGACCATACAAGAATCTGCAACAGCTTGCCTCCAAAAGCTTTGCAATCTTGGTTGGAGTCATCAGAATCTCAAGCTCCTCTCTTTATTCCAAGTTTAAAACAATAGGTTAGCTTGGATAAAGAACAAAGTGACAGGGATTTACAATGTATTGAGGCAGGAGTATCATTTGTAACCCTGAAGGAGTCAAATCCCAATGTCCAAACCCATTCTCTTGCTTTAGGCATGAAAACCCAGGATGAGGTTAGAGAGCAATCCAAACAGAATGTTGGCAGAGGCTTGACTTTGCCAGAGCAGCCCACTGAGTTGCTGGCTGCTGGCAACTGCTCAGAAAATTCTACATCCAGCTTTCTCAACCCCTTGGCTGATGAATTCAAACCAGAAGCTTGGGGAAGGGAGAGTGGACAGCTGTCATCTCCAGTGACTAGTATGCTCAATAATAACATCATCGAAGTCTGTTCAGTGGTTGGAGACACAAATCAATTGACTTCAGCCACACAGACTGGAGGGCTAGATAGTGAACTCCAGATAGCTTCTGAGTTGGGAGTTGTACCAGAGGTGTTGAAGGGAACAGAAACTGTCTATCAAACATTGCCTGATACAGCTAATGGGAAAGCTCCTGATCTGGGGGTTGGCAGTTCACAAGACAATAGAGTGAATGGAGAAACAAGTCAAACCTCTATTTCTTCAGCCTTTAGTCAGAGCCAACCTGAAAGTTCCGTGAGCTCTGCGGAGCTCAGCCTAGTAACCACAGTTACTCACTCTCCAGCTCTCAGTGAGAGGGCCCACATTCAATCATTTCAATTTTCCTAGTAAAATAAGAGACAAAGTCCTTAAATTTGGGGGTAGGGGAAGGTATGAAGGTTTAGGAGGCTTAAGGAGAGAAGAAAAGGTCTGGAACAGTTTCTGTAAAGAGATAAGCAATCATATAGAAAAGAAATGCTGCTCTGCTGCAGAGAAGGCCCATTTGAGACTGGATAATATGAATTGTAATGTACTAAATTAACATGGTTGTGAGATTTTTCTCCAGCTATGTTTAGCAAAAGCTGATTAAGAGTTAAAGAGGTAGATGGTAGGAGTGATCCAGGCCTGAAGTTTGGCAAGAGAAAAGAAGTGATAAGGCAAGAACAGAAGAAAGTCTAGAAAAAACTACTGGGTTGAAGTTGTAGATGAAAGTGAAGTCAGTGCAAGCACAATAGCTTGAGTAAATACTGAGGAGTAGAGAGACTAGAGGTCTCAAAAAGGGTTAAGAACTAGCTCACGAAGGGTTGTTGCTTGCCTTCATTTTCAAAGAGACCGGTGACAGCATGGGGTGATGTCTTGACTTACACATGAATTGAATTTTAGTGAGGCAATGCTGCACAAAGTCATCAGTCTCACTCTCTCTTCCAGAGTCATTAAAGTCCAGTGTGGCAAGCCAAAAGTCAGGAAGACTTGATCATCCCAGTGATTGCCTAGGATGCCCACTGGATGACCCTGGCATCTTCAATGTCTGACCAAGCTCTAAGTGCTCCAGAGCACCTGCTTCAGTTATCTTCATGGCTATTGGAACAAATTGTTCTCATCTGTCCATTCCATTAGGGGAAGTCCTCACATGCCTGGGGTAAACACCCTCCTAACTCCCTGATAGGCTTGTGATCAACTGATTACCTCAATCTGATTTAGCCCACCTTTGGAGACAGTTTTACCAGTGTGTAGGACACTGTACATGTGTGTGACTCCAAGAAGCCATAGGTGAGAGAGACAATTGAGTGCCAAGTGGGCACCAAAGGTGGATAAGCAGTCCAAAAAGGTTCAGCAAGCCCCCACACCAAAGACACTAGTCCTCCTTGAACACCCATACACAGGTAGCCCAGTGGATGCAGCACTAGAACTGGAATCAGGAGGACCTGAGTTCAAATTTGACCTTAGACACTTACTATCTGTATGACTCTGGACAAGTCACTCCATGAGGGGTAAAGAACAGGGAAAGACAGAACGTCAGGTTAAGTTCTAATAGGAGAATATCAAGGTTTATAAATTTCATAATGTCAGCATTTATGAATAATGACAAGATATAAAGTATAATATGCTAAAATGAACTTAAAGTGTGTCATTGGATTTAAGGAGGCTTATGAATTGGGAAGTTAAGGATTTGGAGAATGTATCTGCATGGACATTTAAAGTCTTATTGTATAAAAGCAGTAGTTGGGGAGAAGAGAAAGATATTGAATTCCACAGGAAATGTTTCTGTCTATAATGAAAATATTTTTGAGGGCTTTATATGTCAGATTGAGAAGTTTATATTTGGGGTATAGTATTGTTTTTGTTGTTGTTGTTGTTTTTGTTTTTTGTTTTTTTAAACCCTTACCTTCTGTCTTGGAATCAATACCCCGTATGCAGTAAGGTCTAGGCAATGGGAGTTAAGTGACTTGCCCAGGGTGGCACAGCTGGGAAGTATCTGAGGCCAGATTTGAACTTAGGACCTCCCGTCTTTAGGCCTGGTTCTCAATCCACTGAGCTACCTAGCTGCCCCCAGTATAGCAGTTTTGAATCCAGCTTCTGGTATTGTGAGTAAGTCACTTAATCTCTCTCATCTTCAATTTTTTCCTCTATAAAATGTGATAATCATAATGATCCAGGACAATCCCAAGGAACTTATGAGAAAGAACTGTGGGAGTAGAAACTGAGAAGAAAAACATATGATTGATGATCACATGGTTCAATGGTATATGATTGGGGATGTTGACTTGAATATGAAAATAGATTTTAAACAATCAAAAATGTGATAATCATACTTATAGTACCTACCTTAGAGGTTCTTGTAAGGACCAAATGAGAAAATATATGTAAAATGTTTTACGACTTAAAGCACCACACAAATGTCAGTTGTCATGGTATACTAAAGTCAATAGGAAACTATTGAAGATCTTTTAGCAATGTTACTTTGGCAATTATGTGGAAGATAGTTTATGGAGAAGGGAGAATAATATAAGAATCTACAAATATAACCCCCTCCCAAAAAGTTGAACTAAAATCTTATTGCTCTCTACCTATGTTTTTATATTAAAATTTTTTATCAAATTACTTAACATAGTCTCAAAAAGACCCTTGGGAAAAATCCTACAGAAGATAATTTCTTTCCATTCTTCCAGAATAAATAAAACAGATAAGTTGGGTATTAAATCTCTCAGGGAGTTGCAAATATATACTGGAGGCAAGGAGGGATTTTTTTTTTTAAGTTGAGTATCTAGGGAACATGTGAAAAAGCCAATAATCATCACAGGAAATGGATTCAAACCCTGACCTTTCTACTTAATGCCTACATCAATATCCTGCACCTCTAAACTATGGGCATCCCTTGATGTTCTATCCTGGGTCCTCTCTCAACTCTCTACATCCTTCTTTGTTTAAAAAAAAAAAAAAAGTTGTAGGGGGCAGCTGGGTAGATCAGTGGATTGAGAGCCAGGCCTAGAGACGGGAGGTCCTAGGTTCAAATCCGGCCTCAGACACTTCCCAGCTGTGTGACCCTGGGCAAGTCACTTGACCCCCATTGCCTACCCTTACCACTCTTCTACCTATAAGTCAATACACAGAAGTTAAGGGTTTAAAATTAAAAAAAAATAAAAAAAAAAAATAAAAAAAAAAAAGTTGTATTGCTGTCTGTTGTTGTAACACAGACATTTTCAACTATATTTCTCTGAAAGGCTTTCTTGTAACATAAAAAAGTTAAGCAAAGCAAACAAGTACAACACAGCAATACTCCACATCCACTGTCCCATACCTTTCAATGGGAAAAAAGCAGTGTTTTATAGCCAGAGACAAGATGGATCATTACAATTTATCAATGTTTGCATGACTTTAAATGGTATTGGCATTTATATTATGGTTTTCACTGTCCATACCTTCTCTTTCACTTAACTCTTCATCTCTCTGTTAATAGCTTCCAAATTGAGATATCTAGTCCTAATCTCTCTTCTGAGCTCTAGTCTGACATAACCAAATGTTGGGAATCTTGAACTCAATATTTCTAAAGTGGAACTCATTACCTTCTATCTTATATTTGCCTGTCCTTAAAATCTCATTGCTGTTAAGAGTATCACTATCCTTCTAGGGACCCTTGATTCTCAGCATCAGAGCCACCTTCAACCACCCCCTACCTCTACCTCCAAAAGCCAACTTCTACCTCCTATTGCCAAGTCCCGGTGATTCCATCTTAATCTCCCCACTTCACTTCATTTACATATCAACTCTTCTAAATTAGGCTCTCACTTTACTGTTTCTGGCCTGGATTCCTTTAATACCTTCTTCTCCTATCCATCCTCCACACAGCTATAATTTAATTCTAATGTCTGTATGATCTCATTCAAGTGGATGATGCAACCAATGATGCCCATTGCAAACCAGCAATGCCTGATCTCCCTGTGGAATTCTGATCTTTGTTCTCCCATAAATTCACCACAGAGGGCTCAACCTATATCCTGAGTCTTTCTTGTGTTCTCTTAATGATATATGATTTACATTTGCCACATGACCAGTTTATCTTCTTTTATACTCATACATTTCTTTAATGACATTTTTTACACAGCTTCTCCTTCATAATTTCTTGTTTATGTGCTCCAACCTGCTCATACCCAACATGCACCTCCTCACTGCCCTTTAGGTGATCTTCAACTTAAAAATGTATGGAGACTATAGTATCCTATGAATTCCAGTCATTATCACCACCTGAGTATTGGTCTTAAAAAGGTAAATCTTTGTTTCAGGGAGAAACTTGGAGTCAAAGCTGCACCGGGCTATAGCTACACAAATCCAATTTCCTGCTCTTTTCAATTCATAAACTAATTTTCCATTTAAAGTGTCTGCTCCAGGGGCAGCTGGGTAGCTCAGTGGAGTGAGAGTCAGGCCTAGAGACAGGAGGTACTAGGTTCAAACCTGGCCTCAGCCACTTCCCAGCTGTGTGACCCTGGGCAAGTCACTTGACCCCCATTGCCCACCCTTACCAATCTTCCACCTATGAGACAATACACCGAAGTACAAGGGTTTAAAAAAAAAAATCAAAAGAAAAAAAAGTATAAAGTGTCTGCTCCAGATATACATATATCCCAATGGGCAAGCTCTATAGGTTGTCCATGCAAATAAACATAATCTGAGTAAAAATTATTTATCTACTTAACTATTCCCAAGTGGATAGAAAGACTTTTTTGTTTTTTTAATAGATGTCATTTAAGAGGCTTTGCGATGTTCTGGAGCACAATACATTCAGCACAATGTCAAATAAAAACAGGCCATCTAGAGAACATCACTATCTCTATAGAGACTCCTTTTCAATTTGGATTTCTCTCCATTAGTGTTGAACACCTTTGGAAAGCAAACATAACTTATTTCATGGTTTACTTGATATTGGCAATGAGAGTTCTCAAATAAGATTCTAATGTCTAATAATTTTATATAATTCTGATATATATATAATATTGTAGGAGGAAAAACTTTTAAGGTTTAATTTTGCTCCATCAAACAAATCAATCAATCAATATGCTCAGCACTTAATTTGTGGTGGGTATTAGGATGACATACTCAGTAGTGACAGGGAAAATTTTGAGGACCAATAGATTCAACCGTAGTTCCAGTTTTCAACATATTGAATTTGAGATGCCATCTCTAAACATTAAAGACAAAAATGAAACAATTCCTGTCCTCGAGGGAGCTTAGATTCTCTCAGTGGAAACATATACACCCATACAAAATAAACAGAAGATAATTAAGGGGAGGAGACACTCAAAGCTTGAGGAATCAGTAAAGACTTCATGCTAAAATAGTTCCTGAGTTTGATACAAAGACAAAAATAAAATGGGCTTTGACCTTTTTTTCTTTATTTTTAGTTAGGAAATCAAAACTAACACAACACAAGAAAAATAAAAACTAGAAACACAACTAAACAATGAGAATCTGATATATTTAAAGTTGTTGATGCCAAAAAAGGGAAATGTTTAAAGTTGTTGATGCCAAAAAAGGGGAAATGGACAATGATAACACTTTTCAAAATAAGTTTAACTATATTAAAGCATCTGCCAAGAAGCATAAGGGCTAGTGGAGACAAAGTTGACCTCCAAGTCCAGAGCTTAAGTCCTGACTGAGACAGTAGGCAAGTAACAACCTTTCAGCTCCCCAGAATTCCCCTAAGAATTGCAGAAGAGATATTGATCTGCCTTAGTAGAATTTCCTCACTCAGGAGCTATATCAATCTACCAATGAAATCATGGCCAAGTATAATAATTTAATTAGTTATCATAAAGAGAAGAACAATATTTGATCTACTTGCTAGGTGGAGAAAGATGCCAGCACATTACAATTATTTAGAATAAAAAATCCTTTGTAAAATCTCACAGAAAAGGTTGGTAGATTACATGCAGTGTTCTCATAAAATGAGTCTGAAAAGAAAAATAAGTCTAAAGAAAAACTGGTGAGAGATTGAACCAATCAATCATATACACAGCTGACATTAATTTTCCTGAAACACAAGACTAATTCACTATTCTGCTTAAGTGTCTTCACAAACTGCCTAATGCCTTAAGGGATAAAATATAAACTGTTAGCTTGACATTTTAAACACTGCACATTTTGGATCTAGACCTACCTTTCTGGATTTATTTAATATTAATCACCTTCAAATCCTTATGTTTCTGGCAAGTTGATCAATTTTGCTATTCCCCAAATTTGTTGAGTCTGACCCTTTGCAATGAATGTCTCCCCACCTACTATGCACATAGTAGACGTTTAATAAATACCTGAATCAAATGTCTTGGGGGCACAGGCAAATAATTTCTCATCCCTAGCCTGTTTGTTTCCTCATTTCTAAAACAAAGGTCTCTTCTAAATCTTACCAATCAAGCCATTCAATGAAACATGCACTGCACACAAGCTTACATTCTACTGGGTGGAAATGGGCACATGTACATAAGCATATTCCAAAACGCATGGTAATTTCTTTTTTTGAGAGCAGGCACTGGCAACTGAGAGAGAACAGACAAGAATTCAAGAATACTCCATCATTTCCTCCTCCCCCCCAAAAAAAAGGTTTCTAGGAGACGCTGGAGAAGAAAAAAGTGTACTCCAGGCATGGAATACGGCCAGGGCAAAGATAAGGAGGTGGGGGATGAGAAGTGTGAGGATCAGCAAGAAAGCAAGTTTGACTGGGTCGTAGAACTGCGGAAGGGGAATAATGCACAAATGGGTAAGAACGGTAGTTTGGGGAACACGAGACGAAATGTGCTGGTTACCCCGGTTAAGTAGAACCGAAATCAAATGTTTAAGAAGAGCTTTCTTCCATTCTCCCCAAAATGGGACCCCGAGGAGCTGCCGCCAAACGGAGATTTGTGCCCAAAGGCTTCGGCCGACCTAGCACCACTGGGAACGTGTTCGCTAGCATCACAGGCTGCCCAGAAAAACGAAGAGAAGCAGCGCGACGCAGGGCCCCAGGGCTCCATTTACCGTAACGCATTTCCGGAGCCCGGAGCTAACAGACCCTTAAGCTCCTCGCTAACGAAGTAAGTAGGCTCCCCTTTCACCAACTGGTTTCTGCGATCACCCACAGTAGAGTCCAACCCGAGGATATCTCGCGAGACACCACGGGATTGCTTTCTCCCGGCATCCTTCTCGGCTGCCGCTGCCGCCGCCGTCGCCGCCGCTACCGCCGCCGCGACTTCTGGGAGGGGGAAGGGAAGGTACTTGACTGGTTGAAGGGGGCGGGGGAGTGAGCGAGAGGAGCGGAGCGGGGCGAGCGGAGCGGAGGGCGGCCATGTTGGGAGAGAGACGGCGGCAGTAGTCGGCAGAGTGGGCCAGAGCCGAGGCCAGGCAGGCCAGCTCGTCGTGGGACGGAGCTGGAGGTGGGAGCGGGAGCAGCGGCAGCGGATCGGCCTCTCTAAGGATCCTGCCCGGGCTCCGGGGGCGGCGGGGGCCGGGGCGGCGCCATGAGCGGGGGGACCCCCTACATCGGCAGCAAGATCAGCCTCATTTCCAAGGCAGAGATCCGCTACGAGGGCATCCTCTACACCATCGACACGGAGAACTCCACTGTGGCACTCGCCAAAGGTACGGCTGGGGCCGAGGACAGCGGACGGACCGGGATTGGCGTCCCCATGGGGAGGTGGGAGGACGGGAGGACGCCGCGCTCTGATCAGGCCCATCAGGGTCGCTGCCCCGACCTCTGGGCGGGGAGCCGGCCTGCCTTCCTTCTCCGCCCGTAGCCGCCGCCCCCGCCCGGGCTTCTAGGGGTATTGATTTCACGGGGGCCGCCTCACCCACACAATGTGACGCCCACTTGGGGATTACCGCGCAGGTTAGAGTCCGCGAAAGCGGCGGCGGGCTCAGGAGTTGCTTCGGAGCTCCCCTCCCATCCCCCGAGCCTGGCAAGGCCTAGGCACAAAAGCCACTCTTTGAAACAGTGAAATTACAGGTCAGCGTGGTCGAGCTACTTATTGAAAAAGAGTCACTAAAAACCATCAAAGATGATCCCCAAAGCCCTTTCCAAGCTCAAAAATTCTGCTATACTGTTATGCCGAAATCGAAAAACAAAAGCTAGGGCGTTTTTAAAGGGTTGTTTTTTTCCCTCCCAATAATTTTAACCCTTATTTTTTACAGCCTTAATACTAACTATAGATTCTGGTGTCGTTGTTTAGAAAGAATTAGAAATATTTCGGCGTCCGAAATTTTAAGAAAGTATGTGCCAAGATTTAGTGTGTACCTTGTTAGTTAAAGGGTCTAGAAAGACTAAAAATAACACAGTAAGCTGCAACTTGTTTGAAAAGTAATATTTACCTGCTAGACCAGAATAGTTCCAAAAGCTTATGCAATGACCCATTTAGGGTGTGTATTAAACGTACTACTCTGATCAAGACTGGAGTTCAGCTTGCTCTTGGAGTCCATTTCTGTGTCTTGAAAGAGAAAAGACTTGGAAACACTGAAAGAGAGTTGAGTCTAAGAAAAATGTTGGAAAAGAAGACCTGAATAGACAGTGTGGTGATAATGTAGATCTTTGTGGAGCCTTGTGATGAAAAAGGGGAAGTTTTGAGCTGGAATATATAGGAGACTTGTCCTACTGGTAGCGTTTAGCATTGCCACAGGATGTCTGTTTTTTGTTTCCTTTCACATGTTTTTGCTCCCTAGACTGGAAGAAAGAAATGAAGATAATAAATCTAATCATGTCATTTGACTTAGACACTCACTACTCAAAAGTGATGGTATTGCAAACAAAAAAGAATAGCATGATGTGCTCCTGGGAAGCAAGTGGGGATTACTCTTAGGGTTTTGTCTCAGACTCTTTTGGGAGAAGGGGAAGTGATAATTGAGATTGTGAGGAAAGATCAAAGTATATTTTTTTTTTTTGCCAATTTGTCTGATGTAATTAGCTTCTAATGGAATGTGCACTTGAAGTTGCAGAAGCCTAACAAAATTTCCAATTTCAGCAAACACTCCTTAATTAAAACTTTCTATTTTGCACTGATCAAAGGGTAAAAAAAATAGAATGAAAAGAAAAAGAAAAAATAGAATTAAAAATACTTGAAAGGGGGCAGCTGGGTTGCTCAGTGGATTAAGAGTCAGGCCTAGAGAGGGAGGTCCTAGGTTCAAATTTGGCCTCAGACACTTCCCAGCTGTATGACCCTGGGCAAGTCACTTAACCCCCATTGCCTAGCCTTTACCGCTCTTCTGCCTTGGAACCAATACACAAAATTGACTCCAAGATGGAAGGTAAGGGTTTGAAATTTTTTTTTAATTAACTTTCTTTTTAGAACACCTCTGTATGACACTATTAAGGGGCAAAGATAACTGTCAGCTTATCTTTTGTAGCGAGATTTCCACTTTATGTCATTTCGTATAAGTGGCACAGTTTGACACTACATATTATAGCCAAATTCAATTGGCAGGGTGCTTTTTTATGACAAAGCTATCCTGTGTAGTCTTGTACTTTTGTTCTTAAGTTGGTGTTTTAAAGCCATTCTCTTTAAAATATAAATTCCAAGAGCAAAAGTAGTACAAGAAATAGAAAAGTGTCATAAAACTATCTAGTTAAAACATTGCATCATTAAAACAATTTTCTCAAAAGGGCTTCCAGGAAAATAATACTTAACTACCTTGAGTGGAGTTTTTTAAATAATGATTAGAAAGCAGGATACCAGGAACTCTTCTTTTGGTTTACACATGGTATACTTGTTGCTTCTTTGGAGATATTACTGACCTGACACAAATTTGTCTTGTTTTTACTCTTTAGTGTTTGGAATCCTAATATATTTATGAGTTATATTCATGCATCTTCTATACTTTTTTATAATTACAAAAAAAGGTTATCAGAAATACATAAATAAGAGATACCAACTCAAAAATAATTCCAAATTGGAATCAAACTCTAGCTTTAGTAGCTTTTGAAAAATACTATGTCCATTTTATTTCATTTGTTTTAATAGACCTTTAATGATAAATCAAATTTCCCTGATTTCACTATCAGCAACTATTCATCTTTTCTCTATTCTGGGCACCCACAAAAGATGACCTGTAAGGATGTGTCTGATTTTGAAGCTTGATCCTAACTTTTTTGCTTTGTGCCAAAATTACATTGGCACAATCTACATTTTCACTGGACCAGCAATTATTATTCTTAAATTGACTTTTAAGCCTCCTAAGATAAGGTTCTGTGCTCTATCTAAAGTTAAGATACATTTTATGTTGCTTTGTTAGCAACTTTATGTACTTAGAACCCTACCCACACATTTCTTCTTTGTATCTTAACTAAGTAAACATTTCAATGCTTACTGTTGTTCCACAGTTAAAAAATTATAGTCATGTGTACTTATGATTCTGCATAAGAACTTTATAATAGAAATTCATCCATCTTACATGTATCACTGTATGCTTCTTCTGAAGTAATGAGAATATGTATTAAGAGATTTTTCCCTTTTAAAAAAAACAAGTTTTATCAGGTTTGAAAAAAAAATTAACTTGCCGTTGTTTCATGGAATAATATAGAAATTAATACTACTATTTAGCAAAAAAAAAAACCTTTAGATAGCTACATATTTTAAATCTAATACCTTTTTTGTTGTCCTGTTTTAATACATCAGATTTTAATAATATATTTAGTTTGATCTCTTGAAATTTGGAAATTTCACAGAATCCACAGAATTTTAGAGTTGGAAGGGACCTCAGTTCATATAGTTCATGGTAGTGGAACATGAATCCCTTCTCCATCATACCAAATGAAGTAATCCAGTATTTGCATGAAAATCTCCAGAAAAGAGAAACCGAGCATCTCTTTGGCCAGACTTTGGCCATTCCTACCCTTTAGTTAGCTCCAAATGCCAGAAAATTTTTCCTGAAATCAATCCTAAGGCTGCCTCTTTGCAACTTCCACACATTGCACATAGTTTTGCCCTCCAGAGCACAAATCAGTCTTCTTACATGACATCCTTCAATATATCTGAAGATAGTTTTTAAAAAAATAGATGAGGAAAATTGTGATTTTTTTAAGTAGTCAAAATTATATTAATTTATATTAATGCAAAATTATTTTTATACATTATATATAATATATAAAAATATATAAAAGTCAAAAATATTAATCATTCTTAACATATAGTACAAAACAATAGTTTCAGTTAAGACTTCAGATTTGTTACTGAGTAACTTACTGAATTGTCATTCAGTCAATCAAAATTACTAGCAATCATTAAGTATCCCTTGTCTGCTAGGGCCCTGTGCTTAATAATGATGATACCACAACTAAAAAAATAACCATCTCTACATCTTGAATAAGTAAGGGTTTCTATAAAGTGAAGGTAAGGAGGAAGTACATTCCTGTTAAAGAGGTTAGACAATACAGAGGTCTTCACTTGAGAGATAAGAACATAAGAAGAAAAGAGAAAAGGCAATTTGCCCTTAGAGTAAAGGAACGGGAGTAATATATATTCTGAAGCTGAAGCTTCTATTAGTTTTAGGACAGGACTATGCGCCTATCATCCCTATTTGATCCTATGAGTGATGGCTATTAGTTATAGTTAATATCATCTGTGGAGTTATCCCCCTCATTGTAATAAGCTAACAGTCTTACATCTTTTTTGTTTCTTTAAATGTTTTCTTAGTATCAACTGTCTCCATGTTAATGTGTATTACAAAGTTTGGTTCTATTTAGTTTTAGGTGACTTAATTAGATTTTTATTTAGAGTTTATATTTGGGAACTTCTTTAAAGCATGTTTTATTTCTCATGGTGCCCTCCCGCATTTTTTGCCTCTGTAATGGGAGCACACAATTGGGGTTCCAGCTCATCTATAGCAGAGAAAGAAGTGAGGTTTTTTTTTTTCTCTCAACAAATTCACCTCATATAAGTAAAGATTTCCAAGCTGTTAGAAAATGGGAACATTTTGTCTTGGCAGATTTGTATCAGGCCTTTTTTTTTTTTACTTGGATACAAAGAGGAGCATTTTATAAACTTCTCAAATACTACCTAAATTTTTTGAACTATCTTAACTTTTTAACATTTTTAGGATCCATTATTTTATTGGTATAGGGGCTTCCTTTACTGCCTTGGATCACAATCCCTTGATGCCATAGTAGGCAACATTCATACATTGCTTTGAAAGAGGAGGGAAACATCATTTGTAGGTAACCAACCTGGTGATAAATATCTCCTGTCCTTCAGATGGCAGGAATAAAGCCATCCCTAAGTTTGTACTTGAATCTTTTCTGTCTTGGTAAGAACTTATGCTCCTTTGGCATATGTAGACCTTGAAAATCCAGGGTCAACACCTTGTCACACTGAGGCATCAGAGGACTTCTTTTACGTTTTCAGTTCAGAATACTTACTCCCAAAGGATCTACTAGGTAGATGATACTTTGTTACCCATATAAAAGAAATGTCACCCTAGATTTCATATCAATAAAACTAAAATCAAAATGAACTAAATAAGTAATTTTCTGTTACTTATAAATAGATATGTAATATCTCAGTGACAGCACAGAAAACTTTTCATTTGATAGGTGATTTGTAGGTTTTCAGATAATAGAAATTGAGACAGAGCCAGGCCCAGACCATATTGGGCTTTTTAAACTAAGGTATAAGTGCATTTAAAAAAAAATTATTTTTTCTGAATTTAGCAAATGCCAGAACAAGGACATCTCAGCATACAAAGTTGAACAGGAAAGGAGAATTATTATGTGAAATTGCAAATTGCAAAATTGCATACCAGCTTGCTTTTAAAAAAATGATTCGTTGTGGAGAAACATACTAAAAAACAATTTGCTTTCAAAATTATCAGTCCTCAAAATCAAGACATTTGTGACAATTTAAATACATACATTGATGTTGCCTGTGAGGTTGCTTAACAATTGATCCTCCTTATCATTGATAATGATGTAATTTTAGAACTGAAAGAGGCCTTAAAGATCATTTAATTCACCTGTGGCTTCATTTTACAGGTGTGGAAACTTACCCTTACAGGGGAAGAGACTTGCTTACATAGTAAATTAGTTTCAGAGATGGAAGTGGAACCCAGATTTTAAACAAAAGATGGTAGTTTATTTTTTGTTTTGTTTTTCCTTTAAAAAATATGTAAGTGTATAACACAAATTGAATTGCTTGTCAGTTCCAAGAGGAGGAAGGGAGACTATTTGGATCATATAACTTCCAAAAACTTGTGTAGAAATTTGTTACTACATGTAATTGGTAAAATAAAATAAATTAAAAATATGTAGGGGACAACTAAGTGGCTCAATGGATTGAAAGCCAGGCCCAGAGACAGGAGCTCCTGGGTTCAAATGTGGCTGTAGACATTTTTTTTTACATTTTTAAACCCTTAATTTCTGTGTATTGGCTCCTAGGTGGAAGAGTGGTAAGGGTGGGCAATGGGGGTCACACAGCTGGGAAGTGTCTGAGGCTGGATTTGAACCTAGGACCTCCCGTCTCTAGGCCTGACTCTCAATCCACTTAGCTACCCAGCTGCCCCCCCATAGACATTTCATAGCTGTATGACCCTGGACAAGTCACTTAACTCCCATTACCTAGCCCAATGATGGCAAACCTTTGGCACATAGAGCACTATCTGTAGGCACTCAGCCACCCCCACCCTCACTCCACCCCCAAAGTTAATTATTGGAAAGGCAAAGAGACTCAGGAGGAGGTGCTCCCCTCTCCCTCTCTACTGTGCCTGATGACATTTTTTCACATCACCCATCCCTCTGCCCAGCAGCCCAGTGGGAGCGCATAGGGGGTAAAGTGGGTGGCGCACAGGTAGCAGAGTTAGAAGGGAGTGGAGTACTTGGGCTACTCCCCTTCCCCTCTCTACACTCACCGAGGACATTCCTCACTTCATCCACCCCTCTGTCCAGCAGCCCAATGGGAGCACTTCCTCCCTCCCTTGTGTGGGGTGTTTGATCTGGGGGGTGGGGGCAATGCCCAGCCCTCTGTTCCTAAAAGGTTTGCCATCACTGGCCTAGCCCTAATCTTTCTTTTACCTTAGAAACAATACACAGTATTGATTCTAAGACCAAAGATAAGAGTTTTAAATATGTATGTACATACTGCTATTTCTTTTATGCCCCCTTAATTTCCAAATACGTCTCTCCCTGAACCAAAGAAGTGGCTTTATAACAAAGAAGAAAAAAAGGCAATTCAGTAAATCTAACATAGCATTTTTAACCTATGCAGTATTCCTTCTTCCCCCATAATATTCTTAAGCCAGTTCCTAACCAGCAAGCCAATTGTTAAATTTTCAGTGTGAGCATTAAACTTTGGAAATTGTCGAAACGTAACAAATTGGGGCTTGATTTATTGTTTTGTTGATTGTCTAGATTAGTGTTGGCAAATATGTGGCACATGTGCCCCAGTGTGCCAGAGGGAATTCTCTGCTCCTGAGGACATTTTTTTGCATGTCCCACCCTTCTACCAAACAGTTCAATGTGAGCACTTCCTCCCTCTGCTCTCTGGGGCAATATGGGCAGGGGAAGAGGAGACTGCTCACAGGTGGCTTGAAGGTGCAGTTTGGGTATGCAGTCTCTAAAAGTTTCACCAATACTGGTCTAGACTTAAAGTGTTTGAGAAGATTTTAAAGTATATCATGTACACATTGTTTTCACCTGAAGAGTCATTGTTAAACATCTATTAGCACACCCTTTCCCATAGTCTCCAACTAAGGTAAGGAGATGCATTCATGTTTCTTTTCTTCTGGGCCAAATTTGGGCTTTATAATTACACAGCATTCTTTTTTGGTTTTGTTCTTTCCATTTACATTGTTCTGGTGTATTTTGTTTTTCTAGTTTTTCATACTTCATTTTAAAGAAATATGTATGTTTTACTATGCTCTGAATTCTTTGTATTCACACATCAAAATTTGTTTAACATTTACTAATCAATGGACATCTACTTTGTTTCTATTTTTTAGCTACTGCCAAAAGTATTATGGAACTTTTCTTTTTGTCTTTGATCTAATTGGCATTTACCATGGAGGGCGAGCTAGATAGCACAGTGGATAGAGTGCCAAACCTAGAGGCAGGAGGACCTGAGTTCAAATGTGGCCTCAGATACTTCCTAGCTGTGTGACCCTGGGCAAGTCACTTAACCTAGTTGCCTAGCCTTTCCTGTTTTTCTTCCTTGGAACTAATATTTAGTAGATAAGAGGTTTTTTGTTTGTTTTTGCTTATTTGTTTTTTAAATAAATATGGACAACTTAGAATATTTCTTAATATAATTTGAAGTTTCTTTCCAAATAGGTTTGACTAGTTTGTAGATCCTTTACTGTGTATTTTGGTAACCTCACCAGAATTGTTCTAAAGGGCTAGAATCTCAAGGAAAATAGTAAAATTAGGGAAAAATTGGAGTATGGTACTTCCAGAAGAAAAGGAAGTATGACTTTTAGCTAGTCATCTAACCTTTGTAGGATTGTTTCCTGATTTGTGAAATAGAAGTACCTTAGCTGCCTAAACAAATGAGATTGGGCCACATGACATCTTCCTGCTTAAATATATATGATTCCATGCCAGTATACATGACAGGCTTGAATTTCTAGTTTTATCTAGTTTTGTCCCTTCAGTATAGTCTTCAAACTCTTCTAAAGATACTCCATTTTCTCTTCTTTTTTTCTTAATCACATTTAAACAAAATTTTTACAATATAAAAATACAAATAATTTATTGACCACTAGCATACATCAAAGCTCACAAGAAACACCCCTAGAAAAAGAAATTAAATTTCTTTTTTAAGATATAATTTCCTATGGCTACTTGACTCGGGTGACACTTACCATCAGCCCCTCTGATGTAGCTTTATAATGTTTTATTGAGAGGCATGGTGTAATGAGTCACAATAGTATAATGGAAAATACTGAACTTGAATTTAGGAGAATTTTGGATTCATGGCCTGTTTCTAACACTTATTATTAATTAGGTGATCATAAGCAAATCAGTCTTTCCTTTTCTGTAGTATCTTTAAGAGTCATTATGAATATTAAATATTGTGTGTGAAGTTATTTGCAAGCCTTAAAGTACCATATAAATTCCAGCTGTTATCATTACTCTTAAAACTTCTTAATTCCCCCAATCCCCTCCCCTTCCCCAAAACTCTAAACTAGAATTCCACCTGTGCAGATTAATTCATTTTGAAACTAAGAGAAAACATTTTTGAAATTATCTTTCAGTTTTAGTAGTATCCAGTCACTGTTTTGTTTTTACAGTACTAGAATCATTATGTTTGTTGTTTTTTTTAACATTATTTTTTAGAAAAGTTACCGTGGTTACATGATTCATGCTCTTACTTTCCCCTTCACCCACCTCCCCACCCCCCCAGAATCATTATGTTTAAATCATCTAAAGGCAAAATTATATAATGGGTAGAAGACGAACCTCAAAGTTAGAAAGACCTAAATTGAAGTCCTGCCCATTTTTTGACAAGTCACTTTCTCAGTGCCTCTAGCAACTTTCTAATATAATTGTAGATTCATCTAGGGAGTTTTCCCATGGTGGTTTCTATAACAATAAGATTTAAAGTCATAAATAAATAATTAGCAAGGAGATCTCCAACTTTAGAAGCAGTGATACCAATTTTTGCTCAATTTTTTCAAGAAAAAAATGGAAACTCAAATATTCATCTAGCTATTCAGTCCATGAAATTATGTTCTAGGCTTCATTTTTCAATGCTTAATAGATATTGATATATTATATATGCCGTTGTTGAAATAGCAACCTAATAGAATTCAAGCAGAAAAAAATACTATAAATAATTTCTGCCTCTTTTCACCTAGTCTTTAAGACTGGGAGCTTTGTATGGTATCCACAAATGTTACATATTTTTAAAAAGGCAAGTATGTGGTGGAGGAGACACGATAAGGCTGCTCACCTTCTTTAATCTTTAAGGCTTACCTACTGAATTCCTACCACTGCTTGATTGTTACTAGGCAGCATTACTATACTCTTTGCACCAGCTGCCTTAGGGTAGCTTGATGCTCTTGTGGTACTTTATTTCTGCTAACTGACTTAGGAACCAAGATCTTGGAATATAAGGAAAAGTTGTAGGAAGCTAGTGTAGATTCTGACTTCAGTTTCTTCTGTATAATAAGTGTAGGCTACTGGAAATTAGGCTACCATAAGAGCTTTCTTATTGTCCAGTAATTTTATCCATAGGAAACTTTGAACCAGAATTCCTAGAAACTGTTTTCATTCTGAAAGGATAACCTTCACCTAGGACCAAAAGTAAGATAGAAAGTTTAAGAGGTGGTGAAAAATCGATAGTATTTTGAAAGATGGAAGTGAGAGGGAACCTTCGCTATGGGACTAAAGTAGAGACTACAGCTTTGTATTTTGATTCCCTTTCAAAATAAGCGTGGAACTGGTAGCAACGAATTTGAATTTGTTCCATAGTGGGTCTCTGCCACATTCCAGAATGAACATGTTTATTTGACTATATTTTTTTCTAAAACATTAATATAGTTAAACAAATTTAATCTCTTTGGCAAAGTGGTCTTTCAGAGGTGCACATGCAATAGAAGACAAATATTTATTGCATGCTCTATGCAAGAGCACTGCGCTAAGGTGCAAAGTATAGATAAGATACAATCTGCTAAAAAAGATCCTATTGTCTAATAGAGGAATACATTGCAAATACAGAGTTCTAATACACAAAATTACATGGAAATATCACTAGAGAATTACAAAATAAAGCATTTTATTAGGTTTGAGGATGAAATTATTACTAAGCATGGGGATCAGAAATGTTTCATGAAAGAAGTGGCATTTGAGTTGGGTTTTAAAGAATGGTTATAAATTCAGCATGCAACAATAGAGATTTTTGAACTGGGACATACGTGTGATTTGGGGTGGGGGAGGGGTGAAGTGTTTTATCAGTTCACTGGCATTCTTTATATCATATTCTATGTATCAGTATTCCCCTGACCCTGCCATTTCCTCATGCTATCTTTTGGCTCTCCTCAACTTCCTAACTAAACTCTAGAAAGTGTTGCATCGAAGTGTAGGGTTAAATGGATAAAGTACTGGACTTAAAGTCTGGAAGAACTGTATCATTATTCCACTTGAGCACTTATTAGTTGTGTGTGACCTCTGACCTCAGTTAGCATATGAAAAATCATGAAGTTGGACAGGGTGGCCTCAAAGGTCCCTTCCAGCTCTTAATCATTTATGATATATGAACTTAGTCTCTACTTGCTTCCTCTGTTTCTTTCCACTTCTTGCAATCTGGTTTGTGATTTTACCACTTTATGGAAATTGATCTCTCTGAGATCACCAAATTTTATTGTTGTATAATTGACAAATGGCATCAAACATTAGAATTTCCATATACAGAGAAGAAAAGATAAAATAACAATGACCTCTTAATTGCTTACTTCCTGAATTTTTCTCAGTTACAATTCTTAGTGGTTCTGTTTCCTCTAACACTGGGTCATCCCTTTTTATTGTCATTCTCCTCAACTCCCCCCCCACACACATAATCTTTTTTTTTTCCTTCTAGAGTCCATAGCACTTCCTGTTCCTGTCTCTTCTCTTAGTCACTCTGATCATCTTTCTTCCCCTTGTTTTGTTGAGATTTGGTACCACCATAAATTTTTGCTTTGTCTTATTTTCTTCTCTCTATATACACTTTTCTTTCAGTGTTCTCATCTGTTCCCTGGATCCAATAGCACCTCTATACCATAGGTCACAACCCTTATTATTCTTAACCCGTCCTCTCCACTAAAAACACACCTCCAAAGAGATATGTCCACATGTATGTCCTTGTATTACCTCAAATTTAACATATCAAAAACTGAACTCATCTTTCTTCTTAAACTTGCTGCCTCCCTTCCAACTTCCTTGTTGCTTTTGAGAGCACCATCATCAACCCTCCTAGGCTAGAAATGTTGTAGTTGTTTTGATTCTTGACTTTCCATCACCCTTTCACATCTATTCAGTTGCCTCCCTGTTGATTTTTACTTCTACAACATCTCATTCCATCTGTCCTTTCTAATCACGTTACTACTACCACCCTAGGTCAAGCTCTCATTATCTTTTCCTTGTACGATTGTAAGAATTTCCTGGTTATTGTCCATTCTTCACACACCTATCAAAATAATCTTGTACACAGGTCTAAATGTATCAGTCCCCTAGTCAAAAACCTTTAGTGGTTTCCTCTTGCCTCCTGAATAAAATACAAGCATATGCCACCTAAAGACTCTCCAGAGACTGGTACCAACCTACTTTTTCAGCTTTATTTCACATTACAAGTTGAAGCATGGCATTGTAAAAAGAGCATTAAATTTGGAATTAGGGAAAGAATTTAACTAAATGACTTCTAAAGTCCTTCCAGATCTAAGTCTGTGGCCCAGTTCCCATTCACCCTATATGTATATGTATCATTGCATATTCATATATACCCTGAAAAGTATATTGTAAAACCTTTGAAGTCAAGAATTGCCATTTTGTATCATGTCTCTAAGCCTTATCATAAGACTTTCAGTCAATCAACAAGCATTTATTAAATAACATTAATTATAATAGCTTTGCCATTAAAGTACTCTGTTGTGTGACAGATGTACTAGATGATGAAGATCTAAAGACAAAAATAAAAGTCTCTCTCTTTGAAGAATTATACTGTTATCTGAGAAACTATAAATATATACAAAGTGAATGTATGTTTTGAGTAAGGAATGTGTAATTTTGAGTAAGGAAAAACTAATTTGCACATAGTAGATAAATAAATGTATGTTAAATTTAATTGAGTCAAGTTCTAATTAAGATGGTAGCATAAATAGGTTCAAAGGAACTTAGCTCTCCAATGTATATTCCAATAATGCTCTACAGATCAAGAAATCCAAAGAAAAATATTTGTAAGCACCAAAGCCTATCTTCCCTATTATTCTTTCACACACACACACCAACATCACTATAATAAAGGTCTGGCCAAGAAAGTTGGTATAAACTCAAATGAATAAGCTAGAAGATTAAGGTAGTGCCCTGGCTAGGAAAGGCTCAGGGAAGATAGAGAACTGTGGCATTACCTTGTCTAGAGATAACCTGTCAGCATTCTAACCCTAGAATTTATAGCTTAAAAGGATGTATAACTAGTTTCAAAAGCTCAGGAAACTGAAGTAAGGACCAAACAAGATCTGACTCTCATCCAAGAATATAGGAAGGAGCATTTACTTAACCCTAATCCAAAGTCCTAAAATTACGTACCGAGGAATGAGTAAACAGAAGAAGACATTAAAAGACTATGAAGGTGGGGCAGCTGGGTAGCTCAGTGGATTGAGAGTCAGGCCTAGAGACGGGAGGTCCTAGGTTCAAATCCAGCCTCAGACACTTCCCAGCTGTGTGACCCTGGGCAGGTCACTTGACCCCCATTGCCCACCCTTACCACTCTTCCACCTATAAGTCAATACACAAAGAAGAAAAAAAGACTATGAAGAAATAGTTGGATCATGAGATAACCAAAAGGAAAAGCCATAAGATTCAAAGGGGGAAGCGGGGGAGCTAAACTAAGTGGTTTGGCTGGGACTACAAGAGTACCTCAAAGAAAAGAAATAAGAAATAAAAAATTGTATGAGTTTTAGAGCAAAATTCTTTACTATTTTTATTCTATGGGCCTTTTGGGGTCTGACAATAACATTATGTTGCTTATAGTTGTGATTTAAGGGAAATACCAAATTTCAGTGTTAGACAAGTGAAAATAAAGGTAAGCTTTTGTTTTCACAACTACATTTATAGGACCCCCTAAAATCTATTCATGAGCCTATCGGGGGTCCCTGTTCTAGAGAGGAAAAATAAATAGCCTGAAACAGAAGGTGGAAAATCTTGCCTTAGTAGAATTAATAGTAGAATCCCTAAAAATTAGAATAGAACTATCTAAGAGAGAAGACCTATTAGAACAATGTGGAGGAAGAGGTGAGAACAATAGTCATCAAATAAACTTCACTCTAAAGTGAAATGGACAAAGGGAGATTGCACAGAGTTTATAATAGAAATATAGGAAACTCCATAGGGAGCCTAGGGTATTATTGGGGTGGGGGAAGGACTTAGGATAATAAAGAGAAAGAAAATTCAAGCAAAACAAGTTTTCCTGAGCCCAGAGAATTATATAATAAAATATTAAAATAAAAATAAAAAAATATCAAAACAATTTGGTACTGGCTAAAAAGAAGTTAATCTATAAAACAGTTTTGTTGTTCAGTCATTTTTAATTGTTTCCAACTCTTCATGACCCCATCTGGTTTTTTCTTGGTAAAGATGCTTGCTACTCAGTTCTCACTTGTGGCTCTTAAGCATGTCTAGCCAGATATATGGCCACTATATGCAGTGGCCACACTCTAGTAAACCATCTCAGCAAGTAGCCTGAACCAGATTGAGGGTAGGCACAAACCCATCAGTGAGTTAGTGGGGTATTTACTCCAAGAATGTGAAGGAGCAGATGAGAACTATTTGTTCCAACTGCTGTAAAAGAGACTTATAGTAAGTAGACACTGTGGAACACTTAGATTGTGGTTAGATGTTGAAGAAGACAAGCCCATCACTTTGTCATTTTGACTTTTGTCTTGCCACTGGACTTCAATGAATCTCAGAGACAAAATAAGGCTGATGACTTTGTATAAGTGCCTCACTTAAATGCAATTCATACACAAGTCAAGACATCCCCCCATGGTGTCACTATTCCTCTTCAAAAACAAAGGGTAAGCAATAACAACTGAAGTGATTTGCTGTTTCCTTCTCTAGTTCATTTTGCAGATGAGGAAACTGAAGAAAACAGAGTTAAGTGACTTGCCTCAGGGTCACATAACTAGTAAGTGTCTGAGGCCAGATTTAAGCTCAGAAAATGTCTTGACTCCCAGCCTGGTACTCTACTCACTGCATCATCTAGCTGCCCACCTCTGGAACAGCATGCAGAAGGAAATGAGCATACTAGCATAGTGTTTGATAAACACTAGTGTTTAAAATGATTCAAATAGGTGACAAAAGCCATTTCTTAATAGATAAACAGTCAAAGGATCTGAAGAGGCATTTCTCAAGGGAAGAAATCCAAGCTTTGTTTGGATTTTTTAATTTTTTAATTATTTTTTTAATTTTTCAAATTAATAGTAATTATACCAACTCTGAGGTTCTTCTTCATGCATTCAGATTAGCAAAGATGACAAAAGAAACAGACCATTGTTGCCGAGAGTGTGGAGAGGAAAGTCTCAGAGATGTACTTCTGATACAGCTATGAATTAGTCTAATGGTTCTGGGAAGCAGTTTGGAACTATGGTGCAAAAGTTACTCAACTTGAGGTACTCTTTTGATCAGACTTATGCCCCTAAGAGATCAAAGAATGAAGAAAAGGACCCATTTTTACAAATAAAAAAAATATTTCTAGTGGCAAAGAATCAGAAATTAAGAGAATGCCCATCAGTTGAAGTATAGCTGGAAAAATAGAATATGTGAATGTAATGGAATATTATTGTGCCATAAGAAATGATAAAAAGGGAAGCCTCAGTGAAATGTGGAAAGACTTGTGTGAACAGAAACAGGGGAATGATTTCTGTAACTCCAATACTGAAAAGAAAAACAATTGAAAGACTCAGGAACTCAGATTGGAGCAACAATCAACCATAGTTTTGGAGGATCTGTGATGAAACATGCTACCCACCTCTTTAACTGATGGGCTCAGAATGAAGATTGGGACGTTTTGGATACAGCCAATTCAAGAATTTATTTTGTTTGCATATTTTGGGGCTACTAGGTGGCGTAGTAGTTAGAGCAATGGGCTTGGAGTCAGGAAGACATACTCTTTTATTTCATGTCTGGCTTCAGACACTTAAAATAGCTGTGTGACCCCAGGCAAGCCATTTAACCGTGTTAGCCTCAGTTTCCTCATTTGTAAAATGAACTGGAAGGAGAAATAGCAAATCACTCTAATATCGTTGCCAAGAAAACCCCATATGGAGTCATAGAACCACAAAACACAACTAAATTGACCTCCCTCCAAAAGGCATGTTTTATAACATTTTAATTTTTTCAATGAAGAGTTAAGGAGAAAAAATAAGTTTTAATTATATTTTTTCAAAATTTTATAATTAACAACTCTGATCCATATAATGATTAAGTACTCTAAAGGACAAGTGATAAAGAATGCTGCCTACCTCCTATTACAGCTGTAATGGGGTAGAAAAAAAGGGGTTATTGAACCTTTGGCAGGGTCCACAGAAGAGAAGAGAAGGAATAGAGGCTGAAGATCAACTTTAAAACTAAATTATTTAATTCATTATATATACTTTTCTTAAGCTGCATATAATAGATTCTCAGCTTCATACAGTTCTTTCCAGCTATAAGGAAATGGCTGACAATTTCAGAATAACAAAAATGAAATTATTAAAATAAATAATAAGTATTAAAATAAATTGAATTGAGGTTTCCTATTTTATCCTACAGAATCTTAGGATTGCCTCAGTCTAGGCTGCAAGTAATTTAATCTTGACCTTTTTTTAAAAAATCCTATCTATTATGGAAGATAGTATAGTTTACCTACAGACCCACAGTTTTTTTTAAATTTCATTTGAACCATTTGTATTTTTGTAATCAGTGCATTCTCTAAATCTTGGACTTTTTAACATTTTTCGTTATCTTGGACCCCTTTGAAAGTCTGATGAATTCTATAAAATGAAAAATAGCATCCTCATTCCTGTAACAGATGATTGTCTTTCAATATTTTTGACTGAAGTGTGTATTTCTAATTTTTATAATCCATTTTATTTTATATTTGTCGTGATAGTAGAGCTTTGTTTCCTGGGCTGTGTTCTAAGCCTCAGAGAACTATGTCTTATGCATGTGCCCATCCTTAATCGTATTCTATTTATGTCTATGATTTCAGATACTACTTTGCGTTAAGGAAGTCCTTCTAGTACTCCCACATCTGTATAAAAAAACATAAGTAGCAATCTCTGATTAAGGAAGATTTACAATTGAAATAGTTGAGGTATTTACCAGTCATCTCAAACAATAAAATATCATTTTATAATAACTTGATTTTTACCAAGTCCTAAAGTGTGAATTTAATGTTTCAAATTCTTTTTTTTTTTTTCCAAAATAAAAAAGAAGGGGGTTGGATGGGGAACAGTTTAGCAAAACTAACCAATTCCAAGATCAACATTATATGTGACATTTAGCACCAGTGTTCTCTATTTCTTTAGTTAATAAAAGGGAGCTACATTCTTTCATCTCTTGTCTCAGGTCAGGCTTGGTCATTATAATACTTTATTGTTGTAGTTTCCATTTGTTGTCCTCAAGGGTATTGTTTTTCTGGTCCAGCTTACTTTACTCTGCACTTGCTCATCTAATTCTTCCCAAGCTTCTCTGAATTATTCCGTTTGTTTAGCTATTGCCCAATCTATGGGCATCTCCTTTGTTTCCAGTTCAGTGCTATCACACAAAGTGTTGCTGTGAATATTTTAGCATGCATAGACATTTTTCTTTCTGTTTTGGATGCTTTTTTATACATTTTTATATAGCTTATGTAACATGTATATTGTATAAATTTTTATAAATGGGTCCAATAATTAAAATAAACCCTGTTCAAAATAAATCATATCTGTGCCTTAAGCTATTTGTAGCTGGTTGATGACTTCATAATTATGTATCAGAATGCCTCAAAATTAACAAAACAGCTGATATTTATTACTACAATGTTTTAAGGTTTGCAAAGTGCTTTGAAGACATTGTCTAATTGGAACCTCACAACAACTTTGAAACTTGGGTACTACTACCCTCCCCATTTTTACATGCTAGGAAACTGCAACACTTAAAAATAAAGTGATAATCTCTGTTCAGATTTGAACCCAGGTCTTATTAACTGTAAATCTTATTACTCTATTCACTGCATCACATAGCTTCATAATGATACTGAAAAAACTGGTCTTTGCTTTCTTTCAAGGACATTTAATTTGGTAGATTTAACAGGAAGTCATACTTTGTAAAAGTGAAAATTGGGAAAAGCCATCTAGAAGTGTATATATTTCTATGGACATGGGAAATGTATCAAAACTACATTTCCCGTGATCCAGCTGTTTCCGTTTCCGGGTCTTTGGGGCATGGGGAGGTCTACGTCGATGCAGAGAGGGTTTTAAATCTCCTGGATTAGGAGGGAGTGGTCTCTTTGCGAGTAGGCGCTTGGGTAAAATCCCTTCGTGGTTGCCAAAATTATTAATATGAAAAATTATAAAGGCTGATATAATAATATAAATTAGTATTTTAATTAAAGCCATGTTGATAGATAAAGTTATCAGACCACGTGCTTGTAAGCATTCAAAACTGCCGCCTCTATTACTGCCTCCTAGCCAAGCGCCTACTCGCAAAGAGACCACTCCCTCCTAACCCAGGAGATTTAAGCTCTCCCCTGCGTCAAGACGTCGGAAACGGAAACCAGTTGGACCATGTTGGATCACGGGAAATGTAGTTTTGATACATTTCCCTTGTCCATAGAAATATATACACTTCTAGATGGCTTTTCCCAATTTTCACTTTTACAACTTAAAGCAGTATGCATTGTAAATTGAGAAACTTAAGTACCATTTAAAATACCATATTCAACATATGTTTAAATGTGTGGCTTAATTTTTTGTATATGTATGTGTATAAAGATTAATTCAAATAAATTCTAGCCTGTTAATTATTGTAGAGGAGAGGAATAGGAAGGCATTTAAGTAATACTACAATTATTTATACCTTTGTTTTCCTCTTTCTGCCTTAAATCCCAGAGGAATATAGAACTTGCTATGCCATAGAAACTAGTTTAGAATAACAGAAATACAGGCATCTGGCAGAAGAAAAACAGTCATATTTAATATTGTCCATTTAAAAAAATATGTTAGCTGGTTCAATTCTTTTCTTCCTTTCCTTCCTTTCTTTTTTAATAATCAGCACTTTACTGTTATTCTCCTTGCAACAAAGAAAATATTCAATTGAATTTTTTCTAATTAATATAAAACCAACTAAGGAACTACATCTAACAGGTGTTAGAGAGAAGCAAATTGTTTCATCTCTTCTCTGGGATTGGTTATACAATTTATCAGAATTTGGCTGTTCCCTAGTGTTCTTTCCATTACTTCTACTAGACATATATTTACCTAGTTCTGCTTACTTTGCTTTATATCAGTTTATAGTATTTCTTCTCTGAGTTCCTCATATTTTCATTGTTCAAGATACACTAATATTTATTCATTACCTTCATATATTCCAGTTTATTCAGCTGTTTCCCAATCATTGTACATCTACTTTTTCTTTTCTTTTTCTTTCTCCTTTTTAAAAATAAAGTACCTATAGTTACTTTGGTGTGTGTAGGGCCTTTGTGTCCTCGATTTCATTGAAACAGATATAGATATGTTCAGTAGTAAAATCCCTGGGTCAAAAAGTATGGACAGTTTTCCCTCATAATTACAAATTGTTTTCCAGAGCAGTTGTGGTTAGCCAATTTTCCATATATAGCTTTTAAAGTTTGACAAATCTACTCTTTAGAAAAAGCTGACTAGCATTATTCTAAGTACATTTTTTAAATCAAAGATTTCTATAATTTCTTACAGTCAGCTTTTTTTTTTGAATGAGTGAATGAATAAAATACAGTGTTCACAAGAGCCAAAGGGGTGATGATATGAGGTGGATCATTTAAGCATATGTAATATGCCTTGAAATGACAATTATAAAATGCAACTAGCAAAAAAAATTTTAATTTCATTAAAATTGAAAAAAAAGAAAAAAGAAGTTAGATAAGAAGATAGGATAAGAGAATCAGAGAAGTGGACTTTAGTTCGACTTGATGTTTTCTTTCGGCAGCTAGACAGCCCAGTGAATAGAGTGCTGGTCCTGTAGTCAAGAAGACCTGAAATCAAATGAGACTTCACATGCTATTTGTGTGATCCTATGCAAGTCACTTAACCTCTGCTACAGAGTCAAATGGGGATGATGATGATAATAATATTATTATTAATAAAATAATTATAATAAACATCTGCCCCCTAGGCTGGTTGTGAAGATCAAATGAAATATTTGTAAAGTGCTAAACCTGGCACTTTGTAGGTGCTTAATAATTGCTTATTTCTTTTCTTCTTTCCTTCCTTTAATCTTACTTAATGGTAAAGCCATATATTCTTTTTTTAAGTTATGTTCTTCTAGTTCTTTTTCTAAATGTTATTTTAATTTTGTTTATCAATACATACTGGGGAAAGGAATGAAAATGTATGGTAAAAAGCAGATTGTAAGCTTTCATTAGTGTCTAATATATTTTTGAGAAGAGAGGGAGAATTAAACATGATTTTAAAATCAAAAACAAAGTGATGAAATGAAACAATGCCACTGTAAGTTCAAAAAGGATGTCACCTTAATATTAAAGTTTATAACGTTTTTTTAAAAATTGAAGAGAAGCAGGTTGCTTTTCATAGATATGGGCAAGATATATATTCTTTGCCAAACAAGAAATAGAGACAATTATAAAAAATAAAATACATAATTTTGGTTACATGAAATTGAAAGGCTTATATACAAACAAAATTACTTTATCTAGGATAAGAAGAGAAACAGTAATATGGGGGGATTCTCTATATGAAATTATATAGTTTAGTTTTAAAATGATGTACTGATGATGCTATTTGAGAGTGATGTTGGACAGTGTTACATAGGGCATGTCTTTATTGAGTATAGAGTGAATGCTTAAATAATTGAGCTCCACAGCTTTTACTGTTGCTGCATTAGCTCTGGTATTTTGAAAATTAATCATTTTCTATATAGATTAAATCATGTGTCATCTTTTTGGACAAAGGAAATCTTTTTGTCTTTCTAAATTAAATTTCTATTTTATAAATACATTATCTAATTTATATTTATTTACCATTACCATTAGGAAATTCAGTTCAGCAACCATTTTTAGAAACATTTCATCTTATCTACATATATGTCTTCTTTTTATACTGCAAATTCTTTGAATAAACCTTCGACCCATAGTATTGCCCATATGTTTCTTATTCAAACTAATATGTTCAATATATACACCATTTGCCTTAAAAAATTTTTTTTTCTTTTAAACCCTTACCTTCTATCTTAGAATCAATAGTGTATATTGGTTCCAAGATAAGGGCTAGGCAATGGAGATTAAGTGACTTGTCCAGGGTTACACAGCTAGGAAGTGTCTCAGGCCACATTTGAACCCAGGACCTCCCATTTCTGTGCCTACCTCTCAATCCACTAAGCCACCTAACTGTCCCCTCTCTTCCATTTGCCCTTTTAAAAAAGTTAGTTGTTTGTAATTGAGATTCATAACTTTACAAAGCCTTCTTTTTCTGTTCTTTGTATATAGAAATATTTGTTTTAATTGGTTTCTGTCAAGTTCAAAATAAAAAAAATTTTTTTAAGAAGTCTTTGCCATTAAGAAAACCACATCTGATCTCATAACCAGCAGTCCATACCATAGTCTGCTGCTTTTGTACTGAGAGGAAATGTGTTCCATCATTAGTCTTCTGGAACTATAACTGGTCATTGTACTTAAATTGAATACTGATGTCCTTTAGTTCAGTGTTCAATAACATAGTCATCATTATATTTTAATTATTTTTTTTCTCCATATCATTTTTCCATTAATAGTCATTTATCTGCTATATGTAACACTGCTAGGCATTAGGGATGCAAATTGTTTGTATGGCATGGACCTTGCTCTCAAGCAATTAGTTCACAAGATAATGATGGGGAAGAGCTAGATATAGATTGATTGATAGATTCATATGATAGATGAAACAGTGGACAGTGAGAAAGGTCAAAAAGAAAGCTATAGTTAGAATAAGAAACATTTGAAGAGGAAGAGATCTGTCATAGTCATCTTTGCATGGTGTTGATTTTTCCAAAAAAGCAATTATTTACTAATAAGGTATGAAACTTATAACTGCAATAATAAGCCATTATTAATTTAACTAGGTTAAAAATATATACATCAATGGATCTATTGGATATTTTCTTCTGGAAGTCCCCTAAGAAACTTTAAACTCATTATAAAAAAACAACTTAATATTTCTCTTCCAAAATTCACTCTTCCAGCTTACCTTTTTCTGTTGAGGGTTTACCATTTAGACAGGTTCACAGCCTGTCTAAAGAGTTGAGTCATATGCTCTCACTATCTCTCTGCGCTCCCCAATCAAGTAATTTGCCTAGTCCTGTCCATCCTACCTCCGCAATAACCCTCACTTCAGTCCATTTGGCTTTCCTCATGTTGCACAACCACTTAAGTTTAGGCTTTATCACTTCTCACCTGGATTATTGCAACAGTCTCATAATTAGTACCCTAACCTCCAGCCTCTCCCACCTATCCTCTACATATACAGCTACCAAAGTAAAAATCCTAAAGCACAGATCTGAACATATCATTCCCTTCCTCTGGAAGTCCAGTGGTTCTCAGTTGTGTCTAGAAATAAAATATAATTTATCCTTGTCATTTAAAACCTATCCAATCTGATTCAATCCTACCTTTCCAGATTTATTGAACATTATAATCAGACATTGCAGCCAAACTGTGCCCATTCATGGTTCCTCTAACAGTTTCTCACCTCCCTGTGTCTTTGCACAGGCTAGTTCTCATACCTACAATATACTCCCTCATTAACTCCACTAATTAGAATCTCTTAACTCCCTTCAAAGCTTATGTGCCACTTCCTGCTTGAGGCTTTTTCTTCTTTCCCTCAGGCTCCTCTTCCCCATTACCTAGTTTTTAGTTTGTATATATTTCGTATTTACTGATATGTGTACATGTTATTTGCTCCAGTGAAATGTAAGCTGCTTCTATCTCCAGGACCTAGTTAAAGCAGATATAGTAATATATGCTTATTTAATTATTATATTTGTGACTCTGATGTGATAATTGTCTATTCACTTAGGACTCTTGTTCATGTATTCTCCAGCACATTTTCTACATATTCTACCAATAAAGTAATTATTTAATACATATTTGTTGAATTGATTAGAAAGAAAATCATAAATTCTAGAGTTCCCTACTTACTGTGTAACTTTCTATATTCTCTTGAACTTAAGGTATATTTGATAGCTAGTATTTATACTGTATAGAAATTTAAAGTTTGTAAAGCATTTTACATACATTATCTCATTTTATCCTTACAGCAATTCTATGAAGTAGGTACTATTAACCCTGTTGTACAGATGAGGAAACTGAGATAAAAGGAGGTTAAGTGGCTTGCCATAGGTTACACAGCTAATATCTTGGGTAGAATTTGGACTCCCATGCTTTATCCACCTTGCCATCTCACTACCTCTATTTTTGTTACAATTACAAAAAATCTACAATTGTGCTTATTAAATTAAGCTTATTCTTACATTTTAAAATAAAATGCCACTTTTCTTATCACTTTACTCTTCCACTTTTATAGTATACTAGACCCTTCTTCCCTACAATGCTGTCTCAAAGGCTATACCACAGACCCTCATAAAGGTGAAACAGCCTTATAATGAAATAATTTCTATGCTTGAATTACTAACTTTCTTTGAATGGTAATTAATTACTTGCCTATACGAAATTCTCCATTTCAGAAAGGGAACTAACAGAAAATGCTTTGGCTCTTGGCTTGAAGCTTTTCTCCTCCACTAATAAGCAGTTGAATGAGAATAAGTCACTTTTCTTCTCTGAACCTAAAATTCTTCATCTGTAAAAAAGAATTTGAGATTCTATGTTCTTGAAGTTCCCTTCTATAAAAATTATAGATTTATGGAATCTAGAAAAATTCTACTTTGAAATATTTACGTTTACCTCCCTCATAATGGAGCTGTAAAAGGATTAGTCTATGAAAAATGCCACAGAATAATTTAAAATGTGAATCTTAGCAGCACATTATTTTAATAAGATATTACTTATTTAATAACATATTAATTCAATAGTAATTTATTATCAACTACTATACTAACAATTGAACTAATATTAACAACTAGTTTGTTTTTTTAATGAAAAATATATGACTAACCAAAATCCCATTTCTTACAGAATATTAATATTTCATTACATTCCCTCTACTGCTTTCACTCTTTTAATCCATATTTTTCACCCAGTCAGCATTTTGGTAACTATCATCTACCCATCCCAGGATATTCTCCTTCCTCAATGAATTAGTACCTGGCTCATAGTCTTTCTCTACCCAAACTTCTGCTCTCAGACTAAGAAACTTCCATTCATACTCCCTCAAGTATCTAGACTTCTCAGTTCTTTTGTCTACTCATTTTCTAAGATCCTAGATATCACCTTAGCTGCACCAAGAGAAGGTTATTCCCTTGATGTTGTTGTCACCTACAACTGTAAGTCCCATGTTCATGAACTCTATTGTTTTGTTTAATCAGTCTCATCTACCTTATGGTTGCTAACCCTATTTTTTGTCCTCTTCATCTTTTTTTCCAAGCCATCATCACTCCACTAGCTATACTCACCTCCCCTTCCCATCATATCTTAGCAAATCAGTTCAGCTTTACATTTGAGTTCCTTACCCATTTGTCCTATTGTCAATTATACCATACCAGCTTCCACCCTCTCTCTGCCTCCCCATTTCTCCCACTGTTGATCTTCTTTGTTCCTATTCATGTGATTCTGACCAGAATTGAAGAAAGCAAAAACCATGCTGATAAGGTCTATTAAATTTATCACATAATCTCAATTGGGTCATTACTACAAGACAGTCAGTCCTTTTACACCTCCCTCATTAATTCACTCATTCACCACAATGGCTATTCTAAACCTTTTCATCTCTTCTCAAGCCTTGCATGACATTCACTTGCCTTTACCCTCTCAGCTGAGAGCCTTTCCTCACACTTAACAAAAAAAAAAAAAATTTGAGACTTATTCCAATCACATCATTCAAATTTCTTCCTCCATCATCTTTTCCATTACTACTGTCCCTCATTAAGAGGTGGCCACCTTCTTGGCAATGCAAATCCTTCCACATGCATCATTGCTTGATTCCATTCCATTCTATATTCTTGAACAGATTGTACTTGCTATCATTACCCATCATTCACTAATCTTATCTCTGTCCTGTCCATTCTACCTCCACAGTATCTTTCCCATCTGTCCTCTTCTCTCTTCTCACACAGCTACCACACAGTTCTTTATAACCTCTTGCCTGGACTTTTGCACTTCCTAATTGGTCTCCTCTCTTCCTCATGTCTTTTCCAATTCCAATATGTCCTCCTTTCAGCTGCCAACATGCTTTTCCTAATACATAAGTGACTGTTAGCCCTTACTCAGCAAATTCTAATGGTTTCCTGTTGCTTCTAGGTTAAAATATGAAATTCTGTTTAGCTTTTAAAGTACTTCATAGCATGGCCCCTTCCTACCTTTCCTTTGTTCTTATTCTTTACTCCACTTCACATATTCTTTGAAACAATGACACTGACCTTCTTATACTTCACATACTTTTCTTGTTTCCCAACTCTGACTTTTCATTGACTGTTCCTATTCCCAGAAGGCTATTTCTGCTAATATCTTCCTTCTGAGATTACTTTCCAACTGTCTAATCTGAATATATCTTGTTTGCACATAGTTCTTTGCATGTTTTCTCCATTAAAATGTTAGTTCCCCGCTCTCAGCTCTTCACCCAAGCTCGCTGCCAGAATCCTCTGCTGCAGTCGCATCCTTTAGACAAGATGGTGAAGGTCGGAGTCAACGGATTTGGCCGTATTGGACGCCTGGTGACCAGGGCAACATTCAGCTGCAAAGAAGTAGAAATTGTGGCCATCAATGACCCCTTCATTGACCTCTCCTACATGGTTTACATGTTCCAGTATGATTCCACCCATGGCAAGTTCAAGGGCACTGTAAAGGCAGAGAATGGAAAGCTGGTGATCAATGGAAAACCCATTACCATCTTCCAGGAGCAGGATCCCGCTAACATTAAATGGGGAGATGGTGGAGCCGAGTACGTTGTGGAATCCACTGGCGTCTTTACCACCATGGAAAAGGCCGGGGCTCACTTGAAGGGTGGAGCCAAGCGAGTCATTATCTCTGCCCCTTCTGCTGATGCCCCAATGTTCGTGATGGGGGTGAACCATGAGAAATACGACAATTCCCTCAAGATCGTCAGTAACGCCTCCTGCACTACCAACTGCTTGGCCCCCTTGGCCAAGGTCATTCATGACAACTTCGGCATTGTGGAAGGACTCATGACCACAGTCCATGCCATTACTGCTATCCAGAAGACAGTAGATGGCCCCTCTGGCAAGCTGTGGCGGGATGGGCGTGGGGCTGCCCAGAATATCATCCCTGCTTCCACAGGTGCCGCCAAGGCTATGGGCAAGGTCATACCTGAGTTGAACGGGAAGCTCACAGGCATGGCCTTCCGTGTTCCTACTCCCAATGTGTCTGTGGTGGATCTGACCTGCCGCCTGGAGAAAGCTGCCAAATATGACGATATTAAGAAGGTGGTGAAGCAAGCTGCAGAGGGGAACTTAAAGGGCATCTTGGGCTACACAGAGGACCAGGTAGTATCCTGTGACTTTAACAGCAACTCCCACTCTTCTACCTTCGATGCTGGCGCTGGCATTGCCCTCAACGACCATTTTGTCAAGCTCATTTCTTGGTATGACAAGTATGGTTACAGCCACCGTGTAGTAGACCTCATGAAGTACATGGCCACCAAGGAATAAAGTGGAAAGCCATGATGGACCTTCATCCCCAGCCAAAAAAAGAGTAGTTCCACCACTGGGGAGCCCACATCCATAATAACCTATGTCCCTGTGCTGGGGATCCCATGCCCTCTTCACATCCCTGCCCCAGGCACCCCTATAGTGGGGGGAGGAGCATAGTCCTATCTTGTGTACCATCAATAAAGTCATCACATTCAGTGCAAAAAAAAAAAATGTTAGTTCCTTCATGGCATGGACCATGTTGTCTTCTCTGTATCCTCAGTGCTTATATAGCACAATTGTTTGGCATATAGTAAATACTTAATAAGTGCTTGTTGATGGGCTAACATTCAAGTACCTCAACTTGTTTAGCCATTTTTCAATTGATAGACATCTACTTTTTTTCTGGTTATTTCCTACAAAAAGTGCAGCAATAATTAGTTTGGCCTTCAAAGAGGCATTTTTATAATAAATTTGTATTTGTCTAAGCAGTCATGATATAGAACAGCTTTGGGAAACCTGAGTTTTGAGTGCCCAGAGGGCAAATTCAAACTGTCTGTTAACCCCTGCATTACCTGAAAGAACTGTTGGAGAAAGTACTTGCAAAAAATGACCTTGGGCACTGGGAAGAGGGGGAACATAGCAGCTCCCCAATGCTGAGTTCTGGCTCTGCATGCCTGCCAGGTCTTCCCCAAATTTGATATAGAATATGTTTTAATATGCCAAAATGTATGGCTTTGGTTTCTTCATCCAAAAACTGTTCGTATCTTTTGACCTTTTTTTTTTTTTTTTTTTTTTAAACCCTTGTACTTCGGTGTATTGTCTCATAGGTGGAAGATTGGTAAGGGTGGGCAATGGGGGTCAAGTGACTTGCCCAGGGTCACACAGCTGGGAAGTGGCTGAGGCCAGGTTTGAACCTAGGACCTCCTGTCTCTAGGCCTTTTGACCTTTTATCAATTGGGGATGACTCTTATTCTTAAAAATTTTACAACGTTCTCTATATTTTAGATATAAGACCTTTAGCTGAGAAATTGTTTATTAAATTTTCCTCCCAATTTTCTGCTTTTGTTCTAATCATAGCTACATTGATTTTATTTGTACAAAACCTTTTTTGCTTAATGTAATCAAAATTATCCCCTTTTCATTGCACAATTCTCTATTCAAAAATTCATCTATCAATAAATCTCTTAGATAATATGTTCCCTGTTCTTCTGATTTGCATATATTTCCCTTTATGCCTAGGTCATGCATCCATTTTGATCTTAGTGAATGAAAATAAGGTATTGATCTATACCTAATTTCTGCCAAACTACTCTCCAATTGTCGCATCAATTTTTATTGAATAGTGAACTTTTTTTTTTTTTTTTAACCCTAACCTTCCATTTTAGAATCAATACTATGTATTGGTTCTAAGGCAGAAGAGTGGTAAGGGCTAGGCAATGGGGATTAAGTAACTTGCCCAGGGTCACACACAGCTAGGAAGTGTCTGAGGCCAGATTTGAACCTAGGACCTCCCCTCTCTGGGCCTGACTCTCAATCCACTGAGTCTCCCACCTGCCCCCTGCATAGTGAGTTCTTAACCCAAAAACTTGATTCTATACTTTTGTCAAATACAAAGTTACCATTACTCTTTTACTGCTTTTTGTTGTATATCTCTTTCATTGGTATACTCTTCTATTTCTCAGCCAATACCAGATAGTTTTGTTAATGACTACATTATGATATAGTTTAAAATCAGGTAATGCTAGACCTACTTTCTTTACTTTTTTTTTTAAACTAATTCCTTTGATAGTCTTGATCTTTTGTTCTTCCAAATGAATTGTTTTTTTTCTAGCTCAGTAAAATAATTTAATTGGGATGGCATTGAATAAACTGATTAGTTTAGGTAGGATTGTGATTTAAAATATGAACAACGAATATTTCTTCAGTTATTTAAGTTTTAACTTTATTTGTGTAAAAAGCATTTTGTAATTATGTTCATGTAGTTCCTGGGTTTGTTTTGACAGATATACTCCCAGATATTTTATTCTTTCTGTAGTTATTTTAAATGAATTACCTCTTTCTCTTCTTACAGTTTCTTGTTAGCAATATATAAAAATGCTGATGATTTATATGGGTTTACTTTATATCTTACTAATTTGCCAAAATTAGTTGAATCTCTAGGATTTCCTACATATACCACATGTTTTCTTTTTTTGAAACAACATTCTATAAGATTAGTATAACTTTATTTGTTTACCCATTCCCCAGTTGATGGGCACTCTCAATTTCAAGTACTTTTCTACTGCAAAAAGTATAAATATTTTTGTAGAAAAGGGTCCTATTCCTTATTTTTTTTTATCTCTGAGAGGAATAGTAGTAATGATGAGTTTAAAAATATGTATGATTTAGTAATTTGTGGGGCATAGTTCCTATAAATCAGTTCAATGCTCCAATAACAGTGCACTAGTAAACTTCTTTTCCTGTACTTTCTGCAGCAGTTTCCTTTTTTTTTTTTTTTTGACATCTTAGTCAATCTGATGGGTGGGAAGTAAAACCTTAAAATTGCTTTAATTTGCATTTCTCTTTGTGTTTTTCATATAGTTATTGATAGCTAGGCTTTCTTCATTTGAAAATTGCCTATTTATATCTTTTGACAGTCAATCACTAGTTAGTTTATATATATAGTTATTTTGTATAGGGGCAGCTAGTTGGTACAGTGGATGGAGCCCTGATCCAGCCTTGAGTCAGGAAGACCTGAGTTCAAATCTGGCCTCAGATGCTTACTAGCTGTATGACCCTGGGCAATTCATTTAACTGTGGCCTCAGTTTCCTCATCTGAAAAATGAGCTAGAGAAGGAAATGGCAAACCACTTCAGTATCTTTGCCAAGAAAACCCCAAATGGGGTCACAAAGACAACAGTTGTATATGAAGAACAGCAATTCTAGTTTGGTATACACAAGAGAAAGAAGTATAAAAAGCAAATCAGAACTTCTTTCAGTGGATAGGAAGCAGAACATGGACAACAATTAAACAGGCTGGCAAAATGTAGCCTTATGTTGGTGGAGAAAGTACCAATGCCAGTTAAATGGATCGTAGAACTTTCAGAATGTCAGAGTAATGAATGCGAGTACATATGTACAAATTTCAGTATTCATGTTTTCATTTACACTCAAGAGAAGGAAAAAGAATCTATGAGGAGTGTCAGCGAAAGATACTTGGCTCCATAGCCAATTGAGGAAACCTACCACCATTGTTATTAATAATGTAATAATAATTATAGACATTTATGTAGTGTTTTAAAATTTACAAAACACTTTGTTCATTTTCTCATTTGAAACTCACAGCACCCAATGAGACAGGTGCTACAGATATTTTTAACCTTATTTTTACAGTCTGAGAAAACCTAAAATCAGAGGGAAAAGTGATGACTTGCCTGTGGTCACACAAGTGGTAGAATTTGGTGGGATATGAGCTCCAGTCTTTCTGACTTTAAATACATCATTCTATGTGTTAGATTATACTATCACTACACTTTATTATTCAGCCTAAGCAAAAAGTGATGAAAGACCACATCTACTCACCTCTATCAAATTCCTGTTTGGAAAGGGAGCAAATATTTTCTGTTTAGGGAAAAGGTCTGGTCCTTTTTTGAGGTTAAGAGTTTGGATCTGGTTGCATTGAAAACTATAATCTCTTCTTCCATTCATTTAGCTATCTATATAGTGAAGAAATACCATTTATTTAGGCATTTAATGATATTTATTTTTTAGAAAAGTTAACATGGTTACATGATTTATGCTCTTACTTTACCCTTCACACCCCCTTCTCCCCCCAAAAACCATAGCCAATGCGCATTTCCACTGGTTTTAACATGTGTCATTGATTAAGACCTATTTCCAAATTGTTGATAGTTGCATTGGTGTGATAGTTTCAAGTCTACATCCCCAATCATGTCCACCTCAACCCATGTGTTCAAGCAGTTGCTTTTCTTCTGTGTTTCCACTCCTGCAGTTCTTCCTCTAAATGTGGGTAGCGTTCTTTTCCATAAATCCCTTGGAATTGTCCTGGGTCATTGCATTGTTGCTAGTACAGAAGTCCATTACATTCAATTTCACCACAGTATCAATCTCTGTGTACAATGTTCTGGTTCTACTCCTTTCACTCTGCATCAACTCCTGGAGGTCTTTCCAGTTCACATGGAATTCCTCCAGTTTATTATTCCTTTGAGTGCAATAGTATTCCATCACCAGCATATACCACAATTTGTTCAGCCATTCCCCAATTGAAGGGCATACCCTCATTTTCCAGTTTTTTGCCACCACAAAAAGCGCGGCTATAAATATTTTCTTACAAGTCTGTTTATGATCTCTTTGGGGTACAACCCCAACAATGGTATGGCTGGATCAAAGGGCAGTCATTCTTTTATAGCCCTTTTTGGCATAGTTCCAAATTGCCATCCAGAATGGTTGGAAGAGATAACATTTTTAAAAAGAACATTTGACCACACCATTTATTATGACTTGTTTGATAAATTCATCTGACCCCCACACCCAGAGTCAAAGCAGATTTATTGAGCTCAGCCTTATCTTAAGTTGATCCCACCAGTGAGGTAATAAGGATTATATAGGGAGGATTGAGTTTCTGCCCTGTGTTTGTAGCCTGTCTGTCTGTCTGTCTCTCTCTCTCTCTCTCTCTCTCTCTCTCTGTCTGTCTCCAAAAACCCTATTATTTTTAGCATTTTTTAAAATTTGAGTTCCAAATTCCCACCTCTTCAGCCTCTCCCCCAACTGAGAAGGCAAGTAGCATATCAGTTTTACATGTGAAATCATGCATTGCCAAAAAGGCAAGAAAAAGAAAGCAAAATTTATATTTTAATTTACAATCTTTCTGGAGTTGGATAACATTTTTCATCATGAATCCTTTGGAATTATCTTGGATCATTGTATTGATCATGGTAAGTAGCTAAATCTTTGACAACTGATTGTCATAATAATATTACCCTTATTCTGTATAGTGATCTCCTGGTTTTGCTCACTTCATTTGCATTAATTCATATAGGTCTTTCCAGATTTTTCTGAAACCATTCTGCTGATCATTTCTTATAGGACAGTAGTTTTCTATTACAGTTATATTCCACTGCTTGTTCTGCCATTCCTCACTTGATAGATATCTGCTGAGTTTCCAATTCTTTTCCACCACAAAAAGAATTGCTATAAGTATATGGATCCTTTTCCTTTGATTCTTTTTGGGATACAGACCTAATAGTGATATTGCTGCGTCGAAGGGAATAAGTTCCAAATTGTTCTCCAGAATAGTTAAACCAGTTAACACTACCAGCACTTCATTTTGCCATATACCCCTCCTGCATTTGTCATTTCCTGTAGGTGTGAAGTGGTACCTTAGTCATTTTAATTTATTTCTCTTATCAATACTGATTTAGAGCATTTTTCTGTATTGATTATAGATAGCTTTGATCTGAAATCTGCTCATCCATATCTTTTGAGTCATATCAGTTGGGGAATAGCCCTTTTATAAATTTGACTTTATTCTCTATATATTTGAGAAATGATGCCTTTGTCAGAAACTTGCTACAAAAATATTTAATATTCATTTCCTGTGATACTTTTAGCAAAATGTAGATAGAGTTCCCAAATTTCCCCTTTTAATTATCTATTTTTGCTTTTGCTTTGTCTGAAATCATGATTACTACCCCTGCCTTTTTTACTTCAACTGAAGCATAATAGATTCTACTCCAGCCCCTATTTTAACTCTCATAACTTTCTTTTTCAAGTGTCTTTTGTAAAATGCATATTGTTGGATTCTGGCTTCTAATCCATTTCTGTTTTATGGGTGCATTCATTCTATTCACATTCACAGTTTTAATTACTGGGTATTTCTCTCCATTCAATTATTGTTTCTCTTCTCTCACTGGAATGCATCCAAGGAGAAAAGAGTCAGACCAAAAGAACTAGCCATGGTGGACTAAGTACCTTTTGAATGTGCCCCAGGTTCTGCTATATTGCCAGTGAGAGGCTTCTCTTTACTACATGGTTATTAACAGGCTGGAACTAGCTACCAGATGTCTATGCATGCTCCATATCTGTTGAAGACACTTCCTTTGCACATCATGATGACTCTCTATAACCAAGCTCCCTAGTCTCTTCTCTGTGATGGATTACAGCAGTCATATTTGCTGATGTCTGTTCACCAGCCACCTATTCACATTCTCTCCTATGTCTAAGATGTGCTTTGAATATGCTATCCTTTCAGTTTCCTCTCCGGTGCCATATGATAAAGTCTCAAAACAATGTGACACAGTCTAATACAGTCCTACATATACTTGCAAAACCACTATTTTCCCAAATACAAAATTATGCACATACAATAAAGGATACCTTTTTTTTTTTTTTAAATTTTTTTTTCAAACCCTTAACTTCTGTGTATTGGCTTCTAGGTGGAAGAGTGGTAAGGGTGGGCAATGGGGGTCAAGTGACTTGCTCAGGGTCACACAGCTGGGAAGTGTCTGAGGCCAGATTTGAACCTAGGACGTCCCATTTCTGGGCCTGACTCACAATCCACTGAGCTACCCAGCTGCCCCCAGTAAAGGATACTTTATGAAGGTTACTGCTTGCTTAATCCCAAAGAGGGGTTGAAATGGCCTTCAATTCGAATGCAATTAAAAAAAAAATCAGCTTCATGCCTCAAAAGGAAACTTGGTATCTATGGAACTTCCCAGGGTCTATGATTTACTCCCCAAAGAAATTTAGGACCTGGAATTGACTAGAAGTCACCCCCTCACCCTCAAGTGACAAACAACCCAATTTGGCTTGGTACGTACAAACTGGCTCTGGGTCTCAGAACTGGGGCACTTTCACTTTCTTCCTTTTCCACCAACCCCTCAACTTTCAGAGTAGGTTGAGTAACTCTAAAAGAAAAGAAAATTAAGCTTCTCATTTCCAAAGGAAAGCCAAGTTCCTACAACAGTCCTAGAGTTTGTGGGTAAAAATTCTCCCATGATTTCAACCATCTAGCATCTGGACAAAATTTTCTACATGTCCTTTTCTATATGTTTTCTAAAGATCCTTGTATCATAGATAATCCCCACATTTTGTCTGCATCTTTATTCCAGAAGGCCCCCAAAATTTCCTTCACTGAATCCCTGCCACTGCAAGAACTCTTTATTTTTTCTGGAATTCTAAACTCATCTAATAACAGGACAAGGAGGCTTCATTAAATCAAATGAGTCTTGAATGGGGGGAAGTTTTCCAAGAAAGAGGATTAAAGACAAGTCAGTTACTTGGGGTTTCTAGGCAAGTAAGCAAACCTTACTCTTTGGACTTGAGGACATAAAGATGTCACAATAAGGCAAGCAATCTAAGTATATTTAAAATGCAACCAAAAAAAAAAGAACTTTTATCTCCCCAACATCAGCATTCAGTGATGACAAGTCCATATTGTTTATTAACTTCCTTTTCAAAGCTTATACAGGATTTGATAAGAGAACAAGTACATCGAACTGCAAAATTTATCTTGAACTGAATTTCATGGGGAACACACAGCACAGTGATTTTTTTTTCCATACAATTACCACCTAAACCAAAGAAAGAAAAAATTGCCAATTTAATGGATTCATATCAATAGTTTTTCAGTTGTGTCTGACGCTTCATGACCCCATTCAGGATTTCCTTGGCAAAGATACTGGATTGGTTTGCCACGTCTTTCTCCAGCTCATTCTTACAGGCGAGGAAACTGAGACAAACAGGGTTAAGTAACTTACCTGGGAGTAACGCAGCTAGTGTGTGATTTGAAGTCAGGAAGTTTAGTCCTGACTGTCCAAAGTCTTGACTCCAAAACCAGCACTTTATCCATTGTGACATTTAGTTGCTTTGATTTAGAATAGGGTATATCCAGTAATGAAAGCCCTAGGTGAATAATCCATGGTTACCTACAATTTCAGAGGGCTCACTTTCATCTTGGATAGACCCCACATGTAGCAATAATTCTCTGGCCCTACTCTCCTCTCAGAATTCTAGGGGAACTCATAAAGGGTAAGAGAAACATTCTCTTAATACTGTCAGCTCAAGTTCCCATTTTGGAATGTTCTCCCCACTGTCAACTGATAGTAATTAACATACATATGCTCTCTCCCTTCCATTTAGCCATTTAACATTCATCAACTTGTATAAATCTGTATTTACTTCAAAGATACAGCAAGAATAGAAGTAAAAACATTTCCCCTCAATTAAATGGACAAGTAATTGGACAATCCCCTTATACTACCTCTGGCCTTGGGGAAAGTAGACACAGAATATAGTTTTTTTCTGCATAACATTATTCTCTCCAAGTTCACATCTAAAAGCAGCCTTGCTTGTTGGATGAGTCCTGTCTTAGCTATAGATGGGTCCCAAAAGCATTCCTCACCTTAATGCTGGACCATTTGGCCAAAAAATGCAGTATGGCTTCCCCTTCCACTTAACCCCCACCTGTGGTCTCCTTCCCTAGAGCTTGTTTAGACAGCATGGAGTCAGGCCACGAACTTCAAATAGCTTTTTAGGAGCTAGAACCTTCCAGCTTATTCTCTTTTTTTCTGTACTTGATTGCCTTTTTTTGAACTGATGCCAGGAAAAGACCATTTTGTGGCTTCTAATCATATTACATATGGAACCTCTGTGTGTGTGTGTGTGTGTGTGTGTTCAGTTTAAATCTACCTTCCAGAGGAGTTGAGAGAGATGACATAAGATAATATTTGCAAATCTTAAAAAATGCTTATAAATGTTAGCTATTATCATTCATTATTTATTGAATATTTACTTTGTGCAGGCACTCTGCTAGGCACTGAGGATGCAAAGAAAGTAAAAATATGTTTCTACTTGAGGTATTCACATTATAATGTGTGGTAGAGGAAAGGTAATTTCAGAGAGCAAGGCCAGAGGGAAAGAAACTTGAATTTGAGCTAAGATTTGAAGAAAGCTCTTGAAATGGAAGTCAGGACTGCTAATAGAAGGTGAAATTAAAGTCTGTTTAGTTTGGCTCAAGTAATTTTTCTTTTTTTAGTTGTATAAAATATGTATAATAAACACAGGATATCTAGCCAAAAAGGTTTTTTTGTTCAGGATATATATTATCTCATACTCCTTTCCAGATGTATACCCAGTTCATATTTTAGTTCATTTGAGAGTCTGTTGGATATTTGTACTGGAGTTTTCAATTTATTTTTCTCTTCCCACTGAAATGGAATTTCTCATAGTATTTGTATTCTGATGTTGGAAATATTTATTGAAAGAATTAATATGAGATTACTAATGATCACTTTTGTTAGTTTCAGGAGAATAATTTTTGCACTAAACTCTAAACATAACAATACAATTTCTATTTAAACACTATGACAAAAACATGAAACTTTAGGCCAAGTTATTGGTGAATGGTTAGTGAAATTGCCTACAGTGAATAAAGATGCTAATTTCTTGAAAACCAATAGAGAGTTAGTATAGAACAGTGGTGGCAAACCTTTGGCATAGGTCCCAAAGATGGCACCCAGAGTGCTCTCCATGGGTAAGTGGCTCTGTGTCTTGCCCTCCCTCTCCCACCCCACCCACCCCCAAGAGTTCTTTACTAGAAAGGCAGAGGGCAGCAGGCAGAGCTGCTCCCCTCCCCCCTCCACTGTGCTTGAGGACATTTTTTCATATGCCCCATCCCTCTGCCCAGAAGTCATGGAGAGTGCATTGGGGGTAAGGTGGTCGCCTCACAGGTGGCAGAGTGCTTGGGCCACTCCCCTTCCCCTCTCTACACTCACTGAGGACATTCCTCACTTCACTTGCTCTCCACCCAGCAACCTAATGAGAGCACTTTCTACCTCCCCTATGTAGGGTAAGGGGGGCAGGGCACACCTGGCACTAGGGGGGGGGGGCAACACTCCATCTCGGAAAGGTTCACCATCACTGGTATAAAATGTAACTATCAAGCAGGAGGGTCCCGAAATATAGGAAATCATGTTAAAAAGGTGTAAATGGGGGGCAGCTGGATAGCTCAGTGGAGTGAGAGCCAGGCCTAGAGACGGGAGGTCCTAGGTTCAAACCCGGCCTCAGCCACTTCCCAACTTCCCAGCTGTGTGACCCTGGGCAAGTCACTTGACCCCCATTGCCCACCCTTAACAATCTTCCACCTATGAGACAATACACCGAAGTACAAGGGTTAAAAAAAAAAAAGGTGTAAATGACATAAGGAAAAATTATTTTTCATTGTCTTAGCTATCCTTCAAATGTAAATACATTGTTTTGGGACCCTAAGAAAATGATTGTTGTCCTTTTAGAATTCTAGAGTTAGAAGGGAACTTAAAGCTCTTCTTCTCCAAGCCATAATTGAGTGGGAATCATCTCATTACCATTATTCTTTTATTCAACAAATGTATTAAAAATATTTACTCATTGCAAAATTATAGCTACATAAGTTAAGATTAACAAGTTGGCTAAATGTTCTATAATAAATCAGAACAGATATTAAAAATCAGAGCTTTTGGGGGGTGAACTTTTTCTTCCCTGAAATGAAGTAAAAACTTTAAGCAATTTCTCTTTAGCCAAATCTAGTCCACATCTGAAGAATAATAAAAAGGTTAAAAATTAAAACTGATTTTAACCCCCTGGAGAAACCATTACCTGTAGCCACTTAGCTATCAGCTTTATCTTATTAGTTTTTAATTTATAGGAACCAGAGTCAGCAAAACTGAAGTATTATGAAGATAATGAAGAAATATGGACAGTTAGATTTGATATTAAGGTATCAAACTCAGGTGACATTGAAAAATGGAGAATTTAAAGCAAATTGTATGTCATTTACATCTTTTCTTTTTGTTCTAGAGCACGCTTGTCTTTTTTTTCCCTTTTCTATTTTATTGTGGCTAAGGAGACTAATATTTCCAGACACCATGTGACTTACTTAAGGACACTTATTTCCTAAATAATTATTAGGTGGTATAGCGATGTAATTATCTTGCAAGTCTTGAATGTTTTTTTCACAAAAAACCATACCATAGGAACATATCCTTAAAATTTTACTTTATTTTTATAAATTGATACCACTTATGTACTTTGAAGATTATTGATCATAGGTCATTGGGAGTATTATAAATAATTTTGAATATAACAAAAATCTTAACTGCCTACTATGTGAAAAGCACTATTTAGGGAGAGGGTTCAGAAGAAATAAAAGAACCTTTGCCTTGATAGACTTTGTATTCCTGTACTTCTGTAGATCATATATACAAATAAGCATAACACAGAATCATATAAGTATATTAGAAAACTTTAAGCAAATTGCTTTTGTGTGAAGTCTTTTTTTTTTTTAACTCTTACCTTCCACCTTAGAACCAATACATAGTATTGTTCAGAGAAGGCTTCTTGAATAGGGCTTGCAGCAGTGTAAAGGATGAATTGGAGCATGTAAAGAGTATTGATTGTTGCATTTTTCTAGGCAGCTTCCCTCAAACTAGAAAGTAGCAATTCATATAGAAAGGAGGGCATGAATTTGAAAGATGTTACAGCTGTGACAGTTCAACTGAAATAACTTTTATCTATAATTACAGAATGCTAACTAAAACAATTCCCATCTGCTATATGCTTGGCATTACAGTAAAGCCATTTAATTCACTATGGTATTTACTTATTAGGGGTGGGGTGTAGACCTATGATTTCATTAGAAAACAGATCTTCAGTTATGGAAATCCCTTTTGTTACATGCAGATCAGGAACTCTATCTTCTGTTCCTTAGATACTGAGAGGTTAGGTAATGTGTCCATGATCTCATAGCCATTTATCTATCCAAGGCAAGACTTTCAAAAGTCTTTCAATTCCAAGGAAAGCTCTTTAGTCACTATACCATTTATCTTTTAAATTTTCATATTTTGAACCAGAATATAGACAGTCATTCCTATTAAGTCCTGAGTTTTTAAGAAAGTTACATTTTTCTTGTGATTGATTCTCCAAAGATGATAAATTTTATTTCAGGTTATAAACCTAATAAATACTCTGGTCAACTTTTAGAAACTACTTGCTAGTAGGACTTGTTTCCTTTTTTGGATCTGTATCCTCATTATCTGGCACAACTTGTGGTGAGCACTTAAAGTAGGACCTAGAACTTGCTCCATTTTTTAATTAACATGAACAGCAATATGCAATTCTGGTGATTAAATGTAATCTAAATCATATCTTAGACTTGTTTTCTTCTCTTTCAGTTCGTTCCTTTGGTACAGAAGACAGACCAACAGACAGACCAATACCACCTCGTGATGAAGTTTTTGAATACATTATCTTCCGTGGTAGTGACATTAAAGACCTCACTGTTTGTGAACCACCAAAACCACAGTGCTCTTTGCCTCAAGACCCGGCTATTGTCCAGGTAAGACTTATGATAGTTAATCAATTGATCCATACTGGAGTATAGGTAGTACTTTTAAAATTAGAGAACATATTAAAGGTAATGAAGTTTTATTTTTAAGTGCATAGAGTAAATAACATAGGAGATGTTAAATAAAATTACCTAAGGCAGTGGAAAAAATGAATCCTAATTATTATAGTGTTTGTTTTGAATTCAGGGAAGTGCTATTTGGAAGTGTCTAGCAAACTCCCTATGGACACGTGGGGGCTTTGAGACTACATTACCCATGATTCCAATGGGTTTCCGGTCTTAAGGTGTGGGGACTTCAAAGGTCCCTACGCAGGGGGCAGCTCAGAGGAGGGCCTAGAGGAGGTCTCTTGGTTTTGCTGAGTGGCTGGCTGGCGTAAGAGAAGGACAAGATGGGCTCCGGTGGTAAATTTAAAAGTTAGTCTGGGGCGGTCATACATATTTTACCAACATGACCATGGCTTTAATTAAACTACTAATTTCTCTTATTATATCAGTCGTTATCATTTTTAATCTTAACAATAGGTAATAATAGCATCAAATATGAAAATACTTAATAATACAAGAAATAATACATTCACAATGTATTCTTGCTCTATATGGTCTTGGAATCCATTTTTAAAATTAGTAACTTGCTCAAACTAAGAACTAAAGAAGGAAATTGAGGTTTGTTAAAACATATCCTTTACTTTAGGGATCCAAAAATCACATGTCAAATCTAAATGATCACATTTTCTAAATTATTGCATATTTATTTTACACTTCCATTCTATATGATTGCATATAAAAGGTTACCTGAAATATGTAGAAACTTGTTGAATCTCAGACATAATATAGCTGCAGAACCCAAGGACATTCACGTAGTAGAAAAAAACATTTTGCTTCTTGATCTATCTCCTTAACACATAACTTTTTTTTCTTTAAAATTCATCATTCTATACTATGAACTAACATTTCCCTACTCTTCATTTGTCATCAGCTTAATCATTTATATTATTTATAGTAGAAATATTTCTTTTGTTTACCTATAAATGGCGGGAAAGCATTGGAGATCTAGATTCTAGTCTCAACTTCACTGTTAACTCACTATAACCTGGGATACAGCATATTACCTTTCTGAGCTCTTTGAAATTTTCTGAAGTAAATATAATATAGAGTACTTTTCTCTAAGGAAAAATAGAAGAAAAAGAATTTGAAAAAAATAAAATTTTAGGCATTTTTTCCTACCCATCCAGACAGTTTCAAGTAAGAATAAAATTGCTTTCAATTTAAGTTATTACCACATGAATTGAAGTAAGCCTGACAAAATTGATGTCTTTTAAAGGAAACCATTGCTTACAGGGAAAGGAAATTGATGTTCTGTTGAAACTATCCTCCATTCCCCCTCAATAAAACCTATTTGGACATGCCATATTGTGTATATAATAAACTACAAATTTTTTTTTTTGCTTAATCTTATTTAGTAAGGAAATAATCAACCAAATTGATGTCATATATCTCAGTCTTTAAAGAACTACAATCGTTTGTTAAGCACTTCATATGTGCCAGGCACTGTGCTAACCTGTCATGATAAAAAGAAAAGGCAAAGTGATCTCTACTCTCAAGGTTATATTCTAGTGGGGAGAAACCATGAACTACTTGTTACCTAGAAACCCTAATCCTGGATTTATGGGTATCTATAAACACTAGGCATACTATAAATAATTGCTGAACAAAATATGTGAAAATACTAATTATTGAATTTTTGCTATGAAATATAAAAAGTATTAAGTTCAAGCACATAAATGTCTTTAACTCCATGGTATATTTTAATATTAAAGAAGTTAACTCAGAAAACCCTTTTTCTTCCAATTGTGATTATTGAAAATCTTGGGCTTTATTGCCAATTCAGTACAATAAGGTTTTAAATTTATCTCTCATTTAATCCTATAATAGAGGTGCAAATATTCTAAAGTAGGTCGTTTTGAAGTATAAAAATGTATGCAATAAGGTTCATTCAAATACTTTTTTTCTTAATTCATTTGTCCTATAAGCTAGGTATTCGATTACTAAATCAAAAAGGACGTTGTTGCACAAAACATATCTGTAAATCATAGGTGTACCAATAATGAAATGAGAAGACTGCCTAAGCATTCACCATTTTTATATTAAATATGTGTTCTGAGCATTCTGACTTTTTAATTGCATTAAGATTTTAACAACTGCCATTTTTTTAATTATAGAAAATTTTCCTTTTTAACAATGCTAATTATGAAATTTAAAAATAACATTTTTTTTTTTCTTCAGTCTTCACTAGGATCATCTACTTCTTCATTCCAGTCAGTGGGTTCCTATGGTCCTTTTGGTAGGATGCCAGCATATAGTCAGTTCAGCCCAAGTCCATTAGTCGGGCAGCAGTTTGGTGCTGTTGGTGTTGGTATGTGGTGTGTTTTTTGTTTTTTTGTTTTAATTTTCTCTTTCTTATGAAGATACCAAAAATACAGTTAATAAAATATTTTGCCTAAAATTCATGTTTAGAAACCAGGCTTGTGCTTTTTTATGCTAATATGTTTGCTTTCCCCTTCATTCTTAATACAATTATGAAATCATTTTACTAAATTGTACATGATTTCTAAGATTTTATTTCATTTTACATACTTAATAATTTTGCTGAAATTAACTGGTTTTTCTTATTCTTATATCACACATGCTAAACTAAATTTTCTTAAATATCTAGAGGTTTCTGAACTGCATAAACCTTACTCAGAACAATTATAGATCTCTTATACCCAAGTTCCAGATTTATTTGAATGTCTGTTAAACAGATGAAGAAAGAAGGTATGATGGCTTGAATACTTTATTTTAATTTGGCACTTTTTTTTTTCAGGATAGGACAGGAAAGTTTGACTTACAGTAGTAAATTTTCAAATCTAATTATTTTGGAACTCTTGATTTCATATGAAGATTGAAAAACAAATCATTTTAATAGCATTTGGCTTGCTGCAAAGCAATATTAGTCTGTTAATCTTTTTTTTAAGAATCTCATTTAGTGTAATTTTTTATAACATCTCATCCTATTTCAAAATAAGACCACAATAGTAAAATGGTATTTTAGGCTTGCAAACCACATAAAAAGGTTACTTCTGATTTTTATTGTTTAAACTGTATTTTAAGTTAGATTTGGCATAAGGGCAAAAAGTTTTGTCTACTAGTTCTAAAGATTTATTGAGCCACCAGACTATTTTACACTTGTTTTGTGGTAATTTCCACTTGGAGAAACTTTTTCCCTAATTTTGCTTTATTTAAAATTTTTGTTATGCTTAGATGTGACAGGAAGGAAGGCTTCATTTTTTGCTGTTTTAATTTAGATGAACAAGAGTGGTGGCAGGTTATTATCATCCTGAAATATTAGACAATATTATGTATTCTAGGAGCAAAGAACTGTAAAAAAGTCTAAGTTGTTAAATAAAGAGCACAAACGCCATAACTATAGCAACATTCTTTTTGGAAAGCAAGGTAGGAACTAACTGAAATACTATTTATATTACTCAAATAGGCCAAGATGAATTATAAGCCTTTTTTTATTTTATTTTTTCTTCCCTAGTTACCCTAGTTTTTGTCGTCGTTTTTTTTTTAATATGAGGCAGAGAAACAGTTATGCCAGAATTGAATATTTATAGAGTTACTATAATAAAGGAAAATCTTCTAATATTTAAATTCACAGGTTTTTCTTATAGCTTCAAAATGAAACTGCATAGATTACTTTAAAACTTGTCATTGCCTAGTTTGGGGTATTTCATTTGTGTTAACCATTTTGTGAAGAAAAGATGGACTGATAGAAGGATGAAAGGAAAGACAGACAGAAGGAGGGAAGGGAGTTTGGAAAATAGCTATCATTTCCCTGAAAAGTTCCGACTATCAACTGTATATCAATCTATATGTCCAGCTATAAATTTGTCTTTCTTTACTAAGAGGAAAGGAGACTAAGTAACTTTTTTCAGGCTAATGCTTTGGGAATAAGAAAGAAAGGGTGCTGACTAAAGTTCATCCTTGGAATTGAAAATAATTTTTTTTAAATATCAGGAAATTTTTAAACTTTAAAGGCCTCTTATGGAAAATCTCTAGGACTGAGAGTTTTCTGGTTCTCACCAGTTGCAACAGTTGAAGTAACACATTAAAGAGAATTTTCAACACTGAGTAATTAGTTTATATCTTTTGATATTGAGAGCTCTTTTTAAAATTATTTTAGAGTTTATAATCAGTCAAAATCAAGTGTTTTACTATGTGCCAGGAACTGTGCCAACACTTAGAATACAGAGGAAAAATAAAAGTAGTTCCTTCCTGCCATCAAAAGTCTTTTATTGTAATAGAGTAGATAATATGCAAACAACTATTAATAGATAGACAGACAAGATGTAGAGCGGTGATGCAAACCTATGACACACGTGTCAACACTGACACACATAGCCATTTTCAATGGCATGCAGCCACATACAGAGAGAAGTATGGGACCGCATGCTGAGGATGAAACATTTGCTGTAGTGTAGACACTCTGTGCACTGTAAATGATAATTCTTCCTATGTTAATTTACCTATTTTGGTTTATTAAATATAGCTATATATTACAATTATACATTTTTGTTATTTAAACTATAAATATTGCAAATTTATAGTGTTTTTATTTTCTCAAAGTGACATACCACCCGAGTTATGTTTGGTTTTTTGCCAAATTTTGACACAACAAGCTCAAAAGGTTGCCCATTACTGATCTAGAGAGAATAGATGTTAGGTGTCTTAGAGGGAAAACGTTAACAGTATGGTACTCAGGAAAGGCCTCCTTCAGAAAGTAGGATTTGAACAATCTTGAAAGAAGCCAATGAAATTGGGAATCAGGTGAAGAGGGAGAATGTTTCAGGTAACAATCAATGAAAATACATGAATAGGAGTAATTAGGGGGCTCAGTAAATAAGAGGGCCAGACCTGAAAACTAGAAGTCCTAGACTCAAATCTGGCTTCAGATACTTAGTAGCTGTGTGACCCTGGGCAAGTCATTTAACTCCTATTGCCTAGCCCTTACCACTCTTCTGCCTTGGAATTGATGTTACAATTCTAAGACTGAAGGGAAGGGTTTGGAGAAAAAAATGCATGGAACTGGGACATTCAGTGTCATGTGTTTAAAAAAAAAAAAGGCAAATAGTATATCTTGTATGGAGGGCAGCAGAATTTAAAATTAGAGAGTAAGGATGCAGGGGCAGCTGGGTAGCTCAGTGGATTGAGAACCAAGCCTAGAGACGGGAGGTCCTAGGTTCAAATCTAACCTCAGACGCTTCCCAGATGTGTGACCCTGGGCAAGTCCATTGCCTACCCTTACCACTCTTCTGCCTTGGAGGCAATACACAATATTGACTCGAAGATGGAAGGTAAGGGTTTAAGGAAGGAAGGAAGGAAGGAAGGAAGGATGCATGCATCCTGGTCATGAAATACTTTAAATACCAAACAAATTGGACTCCATATTTGATCCTAAAGAGAATAAGGAGCTGCTAGGAGTATGGGAGTGGATGGGCAGACCTACACTTTAGGAAAATCACTTTGACAGTGAAGTAAAGAGGACAAAGTAAAGAAAGACTTGAAGCAGAGACACAAATGAAAAGACTATTAAAAACAGTCCAGGTAAGAAATAATAATGACTTCTACTAAAGGATGACTATATAAGTAAAGAGAATTCAGAAACATATTTAAGAAATGCTATGATGGTAGAAAAAAATTAGTTTTGATAACAGACAGATTGCATAAGTGAATTGAATGTTAGTAAAGAGTTGAGGTTGACAGCAAAGTTTCAAGCCTGAGTGACTGGGAAAATATTGGTACCATCAATAGTAATAAGGAAATGGGGAGAAAGATAATGAATCACTTCTGTTATGAATTTGTTAAGTTTGAGGTGCCTACACAACATCCAATTCAAAATATCTAAAAAACATTTGGTGATTCAGGACTGGAGTTTAGGAGAGAGATTAGAGGAAATATAGATAGATATTCTTTGATTTAATATTCTATCCTTTGATTATGTTAACACACACACACACACACATCTAGAATCATCTGCATAGAGACAGAGCCCTGAAAGAACAACCCAGAGTTCATGGATGTGACCTAGAATCTAGATGAAGATCCTACAAAGCAGGAGAACTAGGAGAGAGTAGTGTCACTAAATCTTAGGTGAGAGTATTCAAGAGGATCAAGTGATCAATAGTGTTTAAAACAGCAGAGTTCAAGAAAAATAAGAATTGATTTTTAAAATTAGATTTTATAATTAAAAGATTTTTTTCTGACTGCAGAGAACACTCAGAAGCAAGATTGTTGAAGGGTTTAGAAGAAAGTGAGAGGAGAGGCAATGAGTTTAACCAAGAAGAGGAAGCGAGTTACAGGATGATAGCTAGCAGAGATGATGGTAGGAATAATCGTAGATGGAAGCAGGAATAATAATGGCAAAATTTACTTGATGTTGTTATAAAGTACTGTAAAATGAGATAAATATTTGCAGAATAACATGTAATGGAAAGAACAATGGACCTACGTAGGAGAGCTAAGCTCTAATTTTAGCTTCTCAGTAAATATCCATGTGACTATAATCAAGTCAATGAGTGATACCATTTCCTATTTAGAAAGGGAGATTAGATGAGGCAGTGTCTTAGGTCTCTTTCTAGATATAAAATTCTTAGAAAAAGAAATTGAAGGGATTAAAGTAGGCAGTGAGGAAACTAAACTATCATTCTTTGCAGATGATCTGATAGTATGCTTAGAGAATCCTAGAAAATCAACTAAAAAGCTAGCGGAAATAAAAACTTAGCAAAGTTGCAGGTTATAAAATAAATCCACATAAATCATCAGTATTTCTATAAATTTCCAACAAAACTCAGCAGCAAGAGTTAGAAAGAAAAACTCCATTTAAAATCACTCTAGACAATATAAAGTATTTAGAAATCTATCTGCCAAGACAAACACAGAAACTATATGAACACAACTACAAAACACTTTTCGCACAATTAAAATTAGATCTAAACAATTAAAAAAAACATTAATTGCTCATGGGTAGGACAATCTAATATAATAAAAAAGACAATCCTACCTAAATTAATTTACTTATTCACTGCAATACCTATCAAACTACCAAAAAACTTTTTTATAGAATTAAAAAAATATATAACAAAGTTCATCTGGAAGAACAAAAGGCCAAGAATATCAAGAGAAATAATGAAAAAAAAAATGTGAACGTTGGGTTCCTAGAAGTACCAGATCTTAAACTGTACTAGAAAGCAGTGATTATCAAATCAATATGGTACTAAGAAATAGAAAGGTGGATCAGTGGAATAGGCAAGAGGGAAATGACCCCAGCCAGCTAGTGTTCAATAAACCCAAAGATCCCAGATTTTGGGAGAACTCAATATTTGACAAAAACTGCTGGGAAAATTGGAAAACAGTGTGGCAAAAATTAGTTTTAGATCAATATCTCGCAATTCAAAATGGGCATATAACTTAGATATAAAATTCTTTTGGACTTTTCTACATATTAGATTAGTACAATGACAGTATATTTATCCATTTTTATTGGACATAGTCTTCCTAAAATAATTTGTTGGTATAAGAAAAAATATGGTATAGTGACATTGTTTTCCTTAAATCTTGTCATATTTAGAATTGATTCCTAGCTGTAATTTCTATGGCAAGAACAAACTAATTTGTCATGTGAATTTTCCAAGACTATTGAGTACTTCTCTCTAGTAATTCCCTCAATTCATTTATCTCCTCAGTTCTAACCAGGTCCCAAACTGAAATGGAAGGGATGTATTTCTGTTATCATGCTCTTACTTCTTTGTTTAGCACAGGCCTGTGCACATAGTAAGCATTTAACAAATACTTAAAATATCATCATCATCATCATCATTTTTATTGCATTATTTTTCTTTCACTTCTCATCTTTGAATTCCTCTTTAGTGTAAGATCTGTAATCATTATTGCTTGAAACTATTTTTCATGTTTTTATCCATAGAAAAAAAAATTGAAGCTCCAGATATCAATTCAGGATTAAATAGTCTTTTTTTCTCCAATTTAGAATTGAGAATATGAAATTCAAATAAATAAATAAACAAATGGATGAATGAATGACCTTATTACAAATGAAGCAGATAGACATTAAGAAGTATTTCACCCTTCTACCATTAATAGCTTATTGAGTAAGAACTTTTTTGGGCATCTGGGTGGCTCAGAGTATTGAGAGCCAGGCCTAGACATGGGAGGTCCTAGATTCTAATCCGGCCTTAGACACTTCCTAGCTGTGTGACCTTGGGCAAGTCACTTAACCCCATTGCCTAGCCTCTTCTGCCTTGGCACCTATGCACAATATTGATTCTAAGACAAAGTATTTTTTGGTTTTTTGTGTTGTTGTTGTTGTTGTTTTTTTAAGAAATTTGTGGCTGATTGACTAGTAAGAGTAGGAGATAGTTTGAACTGACTAGCCATGTAGATTGGGGGGGTCCAGTCATGATGGTTATCCTGTATAAGATTTAACTCTGCTTTGCTTACATTAACTGATTGGGAAGGAGCTTGCAGTTCAAATTTATATTTCACAAGTTTTGAACCCATTTGATCTATATAAATTTAGAGAGAAGGAGAATGATTGTGTCAATAATAAATGGTAAACCGGTGTTTCCTAGATATAACAATATACTTTTAGGCTTTACCGGGGAAAAAAGGAAGACAGATTTTGACAGATATCTCACAGAAAATCAATAGGCTACTATTAAAGGGTACTCATTTTCCCTGTCATTGGAAATGTTCAAGTAAAAATTTGATGACTTATAATATAGGAAGTTGGACAGGATGATGACCTTAAAAGTCTCTCCCAACCATATTCTGATTAAATATTTATGTAACACTAAGATTTGTAAAGCACTTAACATACTTATTTGATCCTTATAACAACTTTGTAAGGTATATGCTATTTGAGGGGGAGGGGGCTATTTTATAGAAGAGAATATGGGGTCCATAAAGGCTAAGTGATTTGCTTATGGTCACACAGCTAGTTATTGTCTTAAGGTGGAATTCAGATCCAGATCTTTTTGATCCCAAATCTAGAACTGTACCTATTTCAGTGCAATTAGAGATGCCAACTTACATGGAGGCATCTTGAAATAAATGGATGCATTATATTTATTCATTTAAACAAGTGATTCTTTAGCACCTAATTTGTGGATAGCATTGTGGTATAAAGATAATGTAAAAGGTATTGTAAGGCACCACTTCTTTCCTCTAGTATTTTATAATTTAGTTGAGGAGCCAAGGCAGATATATAGGAAAGTTAAATAATGAAGTACATTAGAAGATTAAGCACCAAAATGAATGATACAATTAATGCTATAAGGATTCAGAGAAGTGGAATATTAGTATGACTTGCCAGAGAGCCACTGTGAATTCTTTCTAAGGTTCCCTAACACTCAAGGCCTTAGAACTTCCTACCACAGCCTCAGCATAGACCCTCAGGACATAGTCATAACTGAGGGCCAACATTCATCTAACTAGAAATTTTCATGTAGAACATTAGCACACAGATTAGCTACATGGACAAATCCTTCTCATCAAAATAATTCTACCAATAATGTTAATAGTGAGTAAACTTACTCTGGTGACCTTCCCTTTAGTCACCAATTCTTTCATAATCTCTTCATATTTTTGACCATTCCCTGTCCCTATGATCCCTTACCCCAAAAACATTCACACACAGCAAAACGACACTCTTTCAACTTAATATCAACCATTTTGCCAGAAAAGTTACAAGTAAAAATACATATTTACATTCTTTTAATAGTAATGGTTATTGATTTTTCTAAATATTTGTAAAAAGGAATTGCCTGAATTGAACAATCATGTAAAAATAGGATGATTGCTTCTAAATTACCTTTAAAAGATGTTTGCTTTGTTTCCTCTTTCAGCTGGTAGCTCCCTGACATCTTTTGGAACAGAAACAACAGCTAGTGCTGCTTTATCCCAGAGCAGTGCAGTCGGGTCTGCTTTTACACAGGATTCAAGGTCTTCAAAAACACAGCCATCTCAAGGTACTCTTTTTATTCCATATGTGTGTCTTTTTTTTTTTTTTTTAATTAATCCAAAGTGGGTTTTTGCCTTTCTCTGAGTGATAAGGAACCTTTACTTCTAAAATTAAATTTTATATGGATTTCAGTGTCTAGATTTTTATAGCATAGTGAAAATTCTGGATAATCTTAAACTTGCCCTATTGAATTATGCAAAATCTTTCATAAATAGGAATTGCTCTTTTACAATATTCAGGAAGTGGAGGGAAAAGAAAGCATGAGCATGTAAAATTTCCTAGATTATTTTACAACACAAAGGTTCTTAATTTTACAACTTAAGTATCAGATTTTTCATTCCAGGAAGAAATATCACTGATGAATCCTGAATTCTATCTACCATCTTAAGCACCCCCCCCCCTTTTTTTTTGAAGGGGGGGACTTCTCTAGTGTCCTCACAGTGCCATGAAAAGTACCTTGTATGTATAGGCACTAATAAGTATTTATTGACTGGCTTCTTTTAGCCCTTTAAAAACAAGCATTTTCCCAAACACATATTTAGGCTTTAAATGCTCTTTACTATGTACTGAACCATCTTAATGTTCATTTATCCTCCACTACTGCCTTGCTATATGATCTACAGCAAGTATCTGAACTTTTTTTGTCTCATTTTTACCCATTTTTGTTATGCAGCATTAAGCTCATTCCCAGTTTTCATGAAAATATGGAGAATTAGATTTAAAACAAAAAATTTAATAAATCAAGCTTGTTGACCTCAAAGAAAGGTACCTTATGAATATGATTATAAAATATTGCTTCAAAAATGCAAGAAAAACTGAACTCTAATCTTGTACAAAACTCATTTGTCAATTGTAGAATAGTGTAATCATTGTCATTCATACAAAATGTCTTGGGGGGGGCATTGTTTTTAATAACAAGTTTTCATTTAAAGCCAACTAGTTTCATTTTGACATCAGTCAACATAAATGCTTTTAAAGTAAGCCTACTTATTTGGATAAAAATGAGGGTGCAAGTGATTATCCAGCCTGTTTCCCCTTCATTTTCTGTTAATTGTGGAAAAGATATGAAAGCAGACAATAGTTATTTTACCTTTTAAATAGTAACCTGTTTGTTATACTCTTGTTACTGATCTCTAAATTTCATTTTCTGAAATTATTAATTCTTATTCTCATTATATTCTAACTTGTGGTTCTTCCATACTTTACTGCAATGTCCCTTTTTATTGACACAAAAAATATAATTACTGAAATTCCTTAAAAGTGGGGAAAATGTTAGACGATCTGTAGCCTCATGATAGTAGTTAAGGATATGTTTCAGTGTTTTTAGTGAGCTTTCCACAAAAAATTTAACCATTATTTAAATAAAAATTTGGAGTTGAAAGTTTTACTTTTCTACAGTCCACATTTGTACAGTAGCATTCCAAAGGAAAAGTAGAATATTTGCAACATTGTAAATTTATTCAAATATTGTTTTAATGTTTGTCTCCATAAAAATAGGTCAATTGACCATCAGACTTTTGATTTGGGATTGTAATGAAATGTGCTTTATATATAGATTTTTAATAAACACATATTTTATTATATAAATAACAGTGTTGGCATCATTTAAGAGGTTTGATGGGTGGGGAGACAGCAAATGTGATATGGAGGAAATAACTGTATTTGGAGTCAGTGTTCAAATTCTAGCTGCCATTTACTACTTTGATGACCTTGGGCAAGTCATATGACCTATCTGGGCCTCAGTTTCTTCATGTGTAAAACTAAGAGGGTGGCCTAGATAAACTTCTGGTCCTTTCCAGCTATAAATTTATGATCTTATGGTTATGTGATACTTAAATGATAAGAATTCCATTCCAGGAAAGAGCTTTTTTAGGTAGTAATGTTCCTCAGTTTTTAAGTCTTAAGTTTTAACAACTTTAAAAGACTGTATAAAACAGTTATTTTTCCAGGTCAGATTTTTATGTGATGTGAAGTCATCCTCAGTTGAAATGCACTAATATTCTACAGCTGACCAGTTTTCAGTTTTCAGTTTTGGTCTGAGTAAGACAAAATTGCCCCCACCCAACCCTTTCTATAAAAAGAAAAATGATATCTCCCTTCGGTCTGGATTAGTGGAGCTGAGAATGCAAATATTTTTCTTTCAGGGTCTGGATTGATTAATTTGAAATCCACAAGGGTAGGGTAGTTTCTTATCTTTTGGTTACATTTTAGGTCGTTCAAGCCCTCAGTTAGACCCTTTGAGAAAAAGCCCAACCATGGAACAAGCAGTACAGACCGCCTCGGCCCATTTACCTGCTCCAGCACCTGTTGGGAGAAGGAGCCCTGTATCAACCAGACCTTTGCCATCTACCAGCCAAAAAGCAATAGAGAATCAAGAGCACAGGCGAGGTAGAACTTTAGATGTTTATTCCTTTAATTGACTGACCAACATTTTCCATTAGCCCTCTTTTCATCCAAGGGATTTGTTTTATGAGTTATCTTAGCAAACTTAAACTTGAACTTTACAATGTTCAGTATGTCAAATTTAACCCTTAAAGTGGGTGGGGGAAATAGAAGATCAATATGAGCATGACCATGACTTGATGGTTTTTTCATATTCCTATTCACAAACCAAGGCTTTCAGTTATTTTTCTTTTAACAGTCGATTTGTTGATCTACATATTTTTTGTCCTATAGCTGAAGCACACAAAATTTCCAGACCAGAAAATGAGCAAATCAGAAATGAAAACAAGAGACAAACAGGTAAGTTATTCTGAGTTGAATCTTACTGCTGTTATTAAAGATCATAAGATTTTAGAGCTGGAATGGGACCTTACAGATCATCTAATTCAACCCCTGCTTCATTGGCTCAGAGACATGAAATATCTTGCTCATACTCATACAGTTTCTAATTGGCAGGACCCACTTATTATTTGGATCTTTTAGCTCTTTGAACCTGCTACTTTAGTGCTCTTTCTACTACCATTTATTCTGAGTTAATTTTAAATTACTTTATTTAGAAGATACAATAAAGATGTAAAACTCATTTAAGATAAATGATTAAATAAAATCTGATTTTTATTTACTACATTTTCTGGTATTCCCAGAGTCTAGCCATATGTCTATATGTCCTTATTCTTGTATTTTTTATAAAATTCTTGGATATGAGTAATACACTATACACCATGTTCTTTTAGGGGTTTTTAAGTGAATGTATTATCTTTCTTTAAATTTAGGCTTCGGTACCTCCAAAGAAATGTGATTTAATCAGTGTGGAGACTCTCTCCTTAAATGCAAATTAAGTAGTAGAGGGTTAGAAGACTAAATAAGTTGCATTTGCACAAAAATTTCATTACCTAATAGCTCTTTTTAAGTAAGACGTGTGCCTTTAAACTTGGAGAGGCCTATCCTCCGAATACTGAAGTTCAGTTTCTTGACAGACCTATACTCAAAAACTTAGGAAGTTTTGACCTTTAGTCATTAAAAGTTACTTTCATGCCATAAAGCATCAAAATAGAATTTTAGTAAAGGTTTAAATTATATAATGACTAAGAGAATGGCAACTTTATGTTCAATAATATATATTGAATACAGTCCTATTTATCCTATATTATTATAGTTCCAGGTGGCCCTTCAGCACCTCGAAGAGGACGAGGAGGTCATCGTGGTGGCAGAGGAAGATTTGGAATTCGGCGGGATGGCCCAATGAAGTTTGAGAAAGACTTTGACTTTGAAAGTGCTAATGCACAATTCAACAAGGAAGAAATTGACAGAGAATTTCATAATAAACTTAAATTAAAAGGTAAACATCTTTTCTTCTCCAGAAACCATCTTTTATGGCTTGTGAGTTAACAGTGGTTTGCTTGCTTTTTTTTTTTTAACATACAATATTAAGTTTTCTTAATAGGGATTTTTTTTGTACATTTTAATTTCTGCAATGTATGGTTATTTTGTGTTGTTTTTTTTGTTTGTTTTTTTATTAGAAGATAAACTTGAAAAACAGGAGAAGCCTGTAAATGGTGAAGATAAAGGTGATTCAGGGGTAGACACCCAAAACAGTGAAGGAAATGCTGATGAAGAGGATCCACTTGGACCTAATTGCTATTATGACAAAACTAAATCCTTCTTCGATAACATCTCCTGTGATGATAATAGGTACAGCCTTTTAGAGGGCTATCATCTTGAAGTTTACTTAGTTTGAGAAAAAAATGTGTGAACTCATACTATTGCATGAAAACAGCTAGAAGTACCTATATCTAGTAACCAAAATTAGCTTTAATTTTGTAGGAGGATTTTAAAGCATTTTAATATTAAAAAGAGTGGATGTGGATGTTGTAGATTGTTTTTATTTCAAGTACAGGTTTAATTAGATTGCCTCTGGGGTACTATCTAGCTATAAGGGTCCATGTTTTGTGTGTATACACATACAAATGTGTGTACACATATCAAATATATTGTTAAATTTATTTTACTATCATAATTTTGTAGAATTATTTTTTCATACCTATAAATTTTTTTCTTTTCAGAATAACCTTATTTTAGGAATATGGCCTATATTTGTACGAACACAGTATAAATTTTCCCATGGAATTGTATTCACACTTAAAAATGAGTAACTATAAGTCAGAACTATTCAATTAGAATCAAAACTCTTTCTATCCATGGATTTTGTCATCTTGGCAAATCTCAGTTTTAAACGCTGCTCTGAAATTAGGGCATTTTTGTTGTGAAGTTTGCTGGCTTTTTTTTTTTGCATAATTAGACTAATGTTAATAGACTGAATCTGAAGGCCTATTAATTCTTATGATAGAGAAAGAAGACCAACATGGGCAGAGGAAAGAAGGCTAAATGCTGAAACATTTGGAATTCCCCTCCGTCCAAATCGTGGCCGGGGAGGCTACCGAGGTAGAGGAGGAATTGGTTTCCGTGGTGGCAGAGGTCGTGGGGGTGGAAGAGGTGGCAGCTTCACTACTCCTCGAGGATTTCGTGGTGGATTCAGAGGTGGCCGAGGGGGCAGGGAGTTTGCAGATTTTGAATATAGGGTGAGTAGTAGTATATATGATTTTGGGGTTTTTTTTTTGTTTTGTTTTCTATTATAATATGAAATAATAGATCTCTATTGTGTGTGCATGTGCATGCTTAAATTAGGTATTACTTTAAAAGGAGTCTGAAAATTATGTTCATTTGTCTCCAAAAGTGAGGGAATCACTTCATATAACACAGTATGGTGGAAAGAACTATGTTCCTAGGCAAGTCATCTAATCTCCCTGGTATCAGATAAATTTCCTTATCTGTAGCATGAGGAAATTAGACTAAATGGCCTCTGACATCCCCCTTAAATCTATGGCCCAAACATACCCTCTAAGAGAAAGGGGGAAACCCCACTTAAAAAGTCTACTGGACACATAAAGGGGGTAACTGAAAGCAGACATACTGATAGCAATACCAAATATTCAGCAGTTAAGAGCATGGTAGTCATCACCCCAAATTTTACCAGAACTCTCTTAAGCATAATAATTAAGATTAGCAGTCTTAAGATCTGAAATCAGCCTTCTACTTGAACACTCCATCAAAATTGCTCCCTTGTGATTAATACTCATCAAATCCAATGACCTTTTCCTAATCTTGATCATAACTAATCTCTATGACACTCTTCTCACCTGTCTTTAAAACTTCTCATCCCTTCATTTAAATAAGACACTTAATAGGTCTACTTTGATAACTAATCTTCCTCTTACCCTCTAAACAAGTATTGCTAGTGGTTTTTTTCCCTCCTTGTAGACTTTCCTGTCTAAATGTGACTTCATCTATTCATTACTTCTCAATAAATATCCACAACTCTAGACCTCCAGATTTTGACTTTTCACTTGGAGGTCCCATATGTTTGGTTTCCCAAAGCCAAAGTAGGACATTTCTACTTAGATATCCAGTCATCATCTGGAAAGGCAATTTCATGTAGTAAAATGCCGTTCCTGATCAGAGAGCTCTAGCTCTGATACCATAGACACAACTAACCAAACCATTCTGAGTCTCAATTTCTTTTTCTCTAAAATGAGGTATGACTTGTATTACCAGCCTCACAGAATTGTTTTTTAAACTCTTAACTTCCGTCTTAGAATCCATACTACAGATTGGTACCAAGGGAGAAGAGTGATAAGGGCTAGATAACTGGGGTGAGTGACTTGTCCAAGGTTACACACCCTAGGAAATAAGCCACCTACCTGCCCCCAGAATAATTCTAAGGCAAATATATTGTAACCCTTAAAACTCTTAAATAAAAAAGTGAATAGTTGCTGTTATCATCACATGCTGACATCACATCTTTATCCCAGCCTGAAAGCATAATTTCTTCTTCCCATTTGACCCTTCCAACTATACATTTCTGATGATGGCACCTCTAAGTCTCCTAGACGAAATATCAAATGATCATCTTTGTCTCTTCCGTTTTAAATCCATTCCATTGCTAAGTCCTTGTTTCCTTTGAATTGTTACTGTTTCACACTCTAGAAATAGCCGCTACTGCCTTCCAAAGCCAAGCCCTCCCTTATTTTATGTCCAATTGACTGTAACAACCTTTTCAAATTTCAGATCTTTAGCTTAGAGAAGAGAATATATGATAAGGATCAAAAGACCTGGGTTTGAGTTCTAACCCTGTGATCTTGGACAATTTCCTTCACTTCCTTGGACCTCAGTGTCTATAAAACAAAGGAGTTGTGTCAATTTGTCTCAGACATTTGCCAGTTTTAAAATGTTAAGGATCTTCTTTCTGACTTGTATAAATCTCTACACTACTTGTCCACACCTATATTTTGCACTATTCTCCAACAATCATATTTCCCTCTGGTCAGACAGATGTACTGTTATGCAAAACATGTATCTCTGTACCATGCCTTGTGGTCTAACTTGGAATGCTATACCTACTATCCCTTCCCTCTAGCCCCATCTAAGTCCAGTTTGTTCTTCAAAGTTCATCTCAAATTCTATTTCTAGAAGTCCTCTTTCTAATGATGCTTCTCTAGCCTCCTGTTGCCTGATAACATACAACTCTCCTCTGATTGTTCTGTGTTTGTATTGTCTCCCCAACTAGCCTGTGATCTTGAGACTATCTTATATACTTCCATACTATAGTGTCTTTCACATTCTTGAGAACATGGTAGGTTAAGAGGAAGTAATTGAAGATTGACCATAAGATTAAAGATTCCTAGAACTTTCCAGTCACTTCAAAGGCTATAGAAGCATGAGCTAGCAGAATTTTGGGATCTGCTCCTGAATTTGGTGACCATCCTGCCTTATGTTGTAACTGTCTCTTGCAAATAGCAGTATAACACTTTTTTGTATTTTAAATAATCATCAATGGTGACTTTACCTTAAAATGTTTAAGAGGTGCTTTTTCAGTGTGTATTGGTGTTCTAATAGTTTATAATACAAACAAGTTACATGTTTTCACTTCCCCCCCCCCCAAAAAATGAATTATTGACAGTTCATAGCAGTTGTTCACATTTGAAAAGGCAGTTCCTCAGGGCCAGAACCCTGTATTATATGGTATGATATGATATGATATGATGTGATATGATATGATATGATATGATATGATATGATATAAGATAGCAACATCCCTGCCTACTTCAGTACTACTGCCCAAACAAATGTATTTACCCTTAGTGATTTAGAACATGCATTGAATGAGAGGACCCTACTCTCCAACTGTGCTAGGTAATTTAGGGATTGCTCAGTGTAGAAGATAAAGAACATAATATATAATGAAAGCCATTAAACAGAGTGGGAGGAGGGGATGATGAATGTAGGCTACAAGTAAAAAAAATTATACTATAATAATAGTCAAAATAAAAAGTTATTTAAGACTTTTTTTTCCCTCCCCTTTCTAGAAAGACAACAAAGTTGCTGCATAGTCTACGGAAAAGTCTTGGAACTAGGTGAATGTCTATCTAGGTCTTCATGGTCCAGAGAATTAGCTTCAGTCCTTGAAAAGAATGAAGAAGTGAATTTGCTGTATACTTGTCACCAGCACTGGGGTTTCATTGCTTAATTTCAAAGGGTATAACGCAGTTACTTTTTGAAAAATGGCCATCTTCAGAAATGTCAAGCATTAAATATATTTGGAATAGCAGAAGGATAAGTAATTTCTTATATATAGTTAAACACAAACTAAAACAGTACTTCGATGGAACTTATAAGTATTTTTTCATCACTGAGAGGATTTTCTTATCATTAAATTGTATTTGATAATTACTGCAAGTTACCTGCAGATGGGGCCGTGATACTGTGAGTGTTTTGAGCCACAGAAGGTTGTTTTTTGGGAAATCCTGTAATATCCCTTTTGAGGTAGCTTATTTCGTCAACTAATTAGGGTGCTGGATGGTAGAGAATTTTCTTTGTCAGTCAACTATGTACACACAGTAAATACTGTTTCTTAGGCAAAGGTACCTTTTTTATATAGTTGTAAAATTCCATTATATCCCATTGCCAAAGAAACATTAAGAACTTTGTATAGCTGTATAAAAAGCAACTAATTTTTTAAAGAATAAACATTTTTAAGTCAGCAAACATACTGTGTTATTGCAAAAGTTGATATGCTAAGGAACAGAGTTAATAGTTGTTTTTTTTCTTAGCTTTTCAGGCTTTAAATTGTTTGATTTTTATATTTGGAATATAAATGAAGATTTGGTATGTTCTTCCATTATATAAAAGAGGATAAATTCTTCATTTTCACTTGCAAGAACTTCATTTTGTAGCTTATGGCATATCACAGGATTTGTCCAAATAAAGAAGATCTTTAAGATATAAGGACATGAATAATCATAGATCAGAATGCACTTAGCTTTACTTGCTGATAATAACTTTTTTAGAAAATACTAGGCATCAGTTAATATGTTCCTTCTGATATGCCTGGGCTTTAAAAAAAAAAAAAAAGGTCTGTCAGTTCTTAAAATTGTCTTTGTTGTGATACTTGTAGACCCATTCCATTGGATTGAAAGAACATTCTGAGTGTTGAAAGTTGCTGCATTTTGATAGCCCTTAGGACATTACAGTACTGGTCCATAGACCAGTCAACCTCAAGCAACTCAGTATGGAGTTCATTGCCAATTAAAAATTACTAGTAAATCTTTTTGATATGTTTAAGTTATAACGGAAAAAATGAAATCTGGCCATTCAGGTGTTTTTATGGAGGCCACAGGAATAAAGGGATCCAAAGATTAAAATGTTTTTATCTAATTTGCTGATTTTGTTAACTTTATCCTCAAAATGTTCAGTAGTGATGAAGAAGTGGAGAACTGCAATGTAGGAAAAAAATGGGAGTATTTAAAGGTGGTTGATATTCTTAATCTTAATTTTAATTTTATATCTTTTGTATAGCACTACAAAGGAAGTATTTTGTAATTTGGTTTCCTTATTAAGGTCCAGTATTTGGCAGCCATAGTTGAGATAATATTGTTTAGTACTGTTTGTTTGCATGTTACCAACACAACCTTTTTGAGGACCCATAAATCATGACACTGAACAACTTTTGGGGGTTTTGAACATAAAGACAAGTGCTGTACTGTTGCAATAACTATGTAGACTGTCTGAGACGTCCCAGGCTTATTTAAACAAGAAATTGTAAATAATACCAGTGATACATGCTGTGAAGGTAGGAATCGGTGCGTCTCCCTAGCCTTTGGGGTTAACTCGTGGGATGTTTTGTGCCCTGATAACTGGCAGCATGGCATACCTGCAGTGTACCTTGCAACATTAAAGCGAGGTTTTTATTCTAAGGCAGAATAAAACTGTTCAATTAAAAAAAGTGAAAGTTGTTTCTCCTTTCAACATTATTACTCTCTAAGAACAGCAAATGTGAAGTGAAACAAAGAAAATGTCATTATTACTTTGTTGATGATTGTCCTTTCAGATGTCTAGGTTCTCCCAAATAAGTTTGATTTCCAACAATACTACCATCTCTTATTGTTTATCTTATATTTAACAGGAGTATGTAGATGTTACCTTAAAAATCAAGGTTTGGGTACCTTTTTACTTCCATTCCCACATTTCTGAAATCGAATTGGTGCCCTAAAGCATAAATTATTAGTCATAAAATCACAGGATTTTTGATCCCAAAGACACCAACTTAAATAGCACATATCTGATCTACCCCTCCCATATGGCAAACTCTGGAGAGTTTCTATACTGTTTTATGGACCCACTTTCAGCCCCCGTTGACCCCATTTGGTATCCAAACAATGTCGGGTGGGGGTGGGTGGCACAGAAGAAAAGACCTGAGAAATAGGGAGGGGTCTGTGCTGTGGTATTTTCATTGGAAACAGAGGAGAATGAGTGACTTTACACTTGACCGCAGGTTATAGCTGCTGGACTAATCTGGTCACCACTTCATTCCTTAGCTTCATTCTGAGAGATGTCCTATTTTTAATAGGTCAGCAAATGAAGCCATAGAAATAGAATTGCCTCTCCAGCCTATGTTTGGAGAATGTCCTGATTGTTTTGGAGAAGGCAAGTTGGCGACTGCTGTTGTATCCTCAATCATATAGTTATATATAGTTGTAAAATGTGGGCTGCACTGAGAAGTAGCTCCTTCTTTATGTAAGATTCATGTTCCCTTAGTCACTTCATTTTCATGTTTGAATTTAGCTTTAGAATTGGGTAAGGAAAGCTGGCATATCACACAGATGCTGATGAAAGTTTGATTTTGTCTTACAGATCAGTGGAGATAGGAAAAATGTAAATGGTTATTACTGGTCTTTCAGAGATTTTTAGTTTAGAGGACAGTATAATAGCAAGGTTTTTGGTTGTTGGGTTGTTTTTTTAACCCTTACCTTCCATCTTAGAATCAATACTCCCTACATAAGCAAAATAATTTGATCAAAAGAACAGTAAGGGCTAGGCAATGGGAATTAAGAGACTTGTCCAGGGTCACACATCTAGGAGGTGTCTGAGGTCAGATTTGCACCCAGGTTCTCTAGACCTGGCTCTCAATCCACTGAGCCACCCAGCTTGATAGTGACGGTTTGATGGGCAATTGTGCTCTTATCCTGAAGTAAAGGTATAACCAATAATCATTACTTTCTTTACTGCTCCCAGTGTATTTATAACACTATGACCAATAATAGTGAACAATCAGGGCAGTTGGATAAAGTTAGAAAAAATAAATAATACTAATGGCCTGAAAATATAAACATTTTTAGGATCCACTGAGACTTAAGAGTTGACCATCCATCCATATGTCCATATATAACCAAAACCAATGCCAGTGGAATGACCCCTTTTAGAAACAATCATTAGCCTACACAGAAGCAATCATTCTTAGTTATATGAAAGCTAAATGAGGTATCAGCCCCTCTTAAAACTAAAGGAGGTTGCTGGTTTCTGGTACTTCAATGTGAAAAGTGGGTGAACATTTTTACCACTGATTTGTGTACAGGTTAAGTATTTGACTTTTCTATACTCTCAAATATCATTTTATGTTAGCGGTACCCACTGGATTGTTGATGAATATAGAAATCCATCAGAAACCTTTTGATCAAATTATTTTGCTTATGTAGGGAAATCCAATTTATTTGTGTTTTATTTATTATTTGTACATTTGATATTTATCACTCTGTCCAAACCCCATTAAAAAGCTTTTTTTCTTTTTCTTTTTTTTTTTTGTTTAAAAAATAATAAATTTATCTAAGATTATAGTCACTAATTAGATTAGCCTTTTACTGCAAGAGAAACTAGAATCAGGCCAGGAAACCCAAAAGTTTCTTAGACTAAAGGAAGAGATAGTAACCGGTACCCCCTAGAGATCTTATCATGAAAAGAACCCCAGAGTAGGAATCATAAAGCCTCAATCTGAATACTAGGTCTCTGCTTAAGCAACTACTTGACCTGGAGCAAGTATTTTAATCTCTCAGGACCTTAATTTTCTCATCTGTTAAATGAGGTTAAACTATGTTGTCTCTTCTAGCTCAAGCTCCCTTCCTGTTTTTAATATTTTATCATAATTGGATGGTCCACTGATCTCTTTAATACTAATTTTCCTTTTTGAACATTAAAGTTTTTTATTCAAATTATTACGAAGGTTAAAAGTAATGGTGGTGAATCTTGGTAAGAGTTCCAGTTTGAAGATTGTGGATTCTGAAAGTGTTTTAGAATCACCAAGTGAGGGAATAGCTGGGATAAATGGTTTTGTCACAACAATCTCTTAAGTTAGAAGCCTATACCCATTTTAAGAAGTGGTTGATGGCCAAAGAGTTATTTGAAGACTGCAGATACTAGAAACACTTTGCTTTCTGAGGTACCAATCATGTTTGTTTATATTTCCCAAAATTATGGAACACATGGTGCTCATTTGTATTTCCCAAAACATGAAGCAATGAACCAGACATGGACACATTATAAGCATTCAGTTCAAACTATATTATAAATACTTACTGTATATCTATTGTCAATCAGTCCTTCATTCTCATCCAGTTTCATGACCCTATAAACCATACTACCCATAGGATTTTCCTGGCAAAAATACTAGTGATTTGCCATTTCCTTTTCCAATGGATTAAGGCAATCAAGATAAGTGACTTGCCCACGGTCACACATTTTTTTAAGTAAATTTTATGTATATTAATTTATATTAATTATGGAGCTATTTACTCATTATTATAATAATGAATTGTTGGGAGTGGGGCTTATGGGAGGTGTGCATGGGAAATGTAAGTAATGTAAGGTAATGTAAGGACAAATTTTTTTTTTAATTTAAAAAAGAAAGTAAATGGAGGCCCTGAAGCCCAGGAAGCCCTTGGTGGGAAAGATCTGGGAGAAGACAAAAGACCTTTCTATTTAGAGACTGAGAACTCGTTAGAAAACTCAGAGAGAACCCCCAAGGGCCTGAAGCCAGATGGCAAATAGAGTAGGAAGCTAGTTGGTGGTGTGGAGGTGGAGAATGTAAAGTTAAACCATTCTCTCTAAGAGATGGATGACATTCCTTTCTTGGCTGAAAAGGACAATTACAATTAACATCTAAATCACTAACTGGAAAGCTAAAAAATCTTACTTCTGGATGTGGCTAGGGTTGTAGCACCCTACTCCTCCATGCCTATACAATTGCGCCTCCCAGTGGAGAAATGAAACTTTCATGCATTCCAACCCTGGGAGTTCCAGTAAAGAGTTTGAACTTCAAGGACAACTGTCTGGTCTGTGTCCTGATTGCTGGAAAATGTCATTCGTTCTACTTGTCTCTGGGGATCAGAACTGCAGCTTCAGAAATTGGGGTTTTTTTCCTCTCCCAACTGCCTTAGCACTTTCAAGTCCGTGGCTTCTTCCTCTTGCTCCTCACACAGTTCCAAGGATGTGACCAGTAACTTTTGGTTTCTAGTTGTGCAAACCAACACTTTTTAATGAGTTCATTTTATTCTATTAATATTATTATTGGTAGAAGAGCCAGGGGGAAAGAAATTAAAATGGAAATGCTATGGCAAAGATTCATCCTGGAAACCTGTCTTTTTCCACATTAGCCATCAGGCCAGACTTCAAAGATCTCCCAGAGATGGACCACACTTTCAGCTGTGCTCCCAAGGCTCTGAAGAAATGGCCACAGTAAATTTTTTTAGTAATAGCTAACATTTATTAATTTTTTTACAAAACCTTTACCTTCTGTCTTAGAACCAATACTGTGTTGGTTCTAAGGCAGAAGAGTGGTAAGGACTAGGCAATGGGGGTTAAGTAACTTGCCCAGGATCACACAGCTAGGAAGTGTCTGAGGCCAAATTTCAACCCAGGACCTCCTGTCTCTAGGCTTAGCTCTCAATCTACTGAGCTACCCAGCTGCCCCCAATAGCTAACATTTATATAGTTCCTTCTCTGTGCCAGGTACTGTGCCAAGTGCTTTCCAATTATCTTATCCTAACCTCACTACAATCTTGGGAGGTGCTGCTATTATTTCCATTTTACAAATGAGAAAATTGAGATAAACAGCATAAATGACTTGCCCATGGTCACCCAGCTATTAGATGTTTGAAGCCACATTTGAACTTGATTCTTCTTAACTCCAGACCTGATTCTCTGTCCATTGGAGGGAATTTTGACAGGTAAATTAATTACATTTAGGTCTTCCTAGTCACATCTTATAGTATGAAGCGTGGTGGCTTTAAAAGGAAAAATGACTGGATCAGCTGCCAAATCTACCTGCTAATCATTTCACTTTATATGCTGTCAATGCCTATTACTGTTACCTTTTACAACTCTCTCATTGCCATATTGTACCCACTAGTAAATTGTCACAGAGAGAAAAGTGATTCTCAGTTGAACTGAAGAGGCTCCAGCTCCTATTAGTGCTTTTTTTGTCTCCCTTGAAGCTAATATCTTTTATGTGTATATATTGTTCCTTGGTGTAATATTACTGATATGGGTGAAATATAATTTGGATTTTTGCCCTAGAGCTCATATGATAAGGATTTATCAGCTCTCAAAAGAGACTTGAGTCATCAAGTGCAAAGGATGACTGATGCCTCTGAAAGGAACTCTTTGAGGACCAGAACTTCCTATCTTCCCATCTCTTTGTCTTTTGGCTTAGACTGTTTTTTTGCTCTACCTCTTGGGATCCTGAGGAACCCCCTAGGCACAGTTTGTCCAAAAAGGAGTCTAGGCGATAACATTGGCAAATTAAATGGATTGGGCAGAGACTTTCTGGGAAGTAACAGGGATCCATCTGGACTGGAATCACCAAGCACCATGCATAGAGCAGAACAACTCCCTGGCAATGGGAGGTCTAGTGGCATTTAAAAGGCCTTCATTTGAAGGGACTGAATGTCCCTACAGCTTGAATATCTGATTTCTGGTGTCAAAAGGGAATCCTCTTTTATCATTTTCAGCTTTAAATCTGCAATCACAGGCCCTGCCTTTTTAAGAGTGTTTCTAAATCTCCTTGCCTTAGGGACAATCATCTTAGGGGTTGCTTTGGCCACCAGGTTCCTCTCAGAGATCTCTGCACCCACTAGGTCAGCTCAAGACTTCCTTTGTGTGACAGGTTCCCTCTGGAGACCCCAGTAGTCTCAGAATGATCTCTCCCTGAGGTCCAGTGATTATTTTTCCTCCACTTTCAGAGCAATTGCACTTTTCTGTTTGGTGTCTCTGAATCACGGGTCTAAAAGTAAAAAGTCAATTTACATTTTCCTAGATGAAGACATTTCGGGCCAGAGGAACAGGATCAGGGCCAATCAACAGAGGACTCACGATCTGAAGATAGTTTCTGATGATGAAGACTGGGTACCTGGGCCCCAAAGCTTTTCCTGTAACCCAGGATCTCTGTTTTCAGGAACCAGTCCATTCTAGGTTTGCCGAGTTTTTTCTCCAATTGTATAGACACATTTACCCAGAGAGGAGAGACTAGACTGGTATTTCCAAACCTTGATTAGGGCCTAATGCTATCCTCTTCTTAAACGACTTCCTCTGTCACATTTTGTATGATGGATGATGTGGACTCTCTTGGGCCCTGCTTGGTTCTTTCTTGTTGCTGTCAAGCAGAAAGCTAAAACCTGTGAGCTTAAAGTGGACCTCTTGGTTCTCAGGCCTGCTCTCAGTTTAATATCCCCTAAGAGCCTTCTCCCTGGGGCTGAGGTGATGTGGGTAGGAGGTAACATACCTTCCTTGTCTTAATCCTTCACCAGAAATCTGCTGAAGCATCTTAGGGAGCTCAGGAGCGGTGGGCCCCATCCCCACCTCCAGGCCAGAGCCATTTCTCATCTACAGCCCATCTGGACACAAAGAACAAAGTAGATTTCAAAGGAAAGGGGGTTGAAAAGCCTAAACAGACTGGCAAAATGGAAAGAGCCCTGAATTGGGAATTCTAAAGACTAAAGGTCAAATCCTAGTCTTACCATTTAACTACTTGTGTGACCACAGAGAGGGGAAAGAGCACACTTACCTATGTGCCTCAATATTATTTCTTTTTAAACTTTAACCATCTGTCTTAGAATCAATACCAAATATTGATTCTAAATCAGAAGAGCAGTAAAGGAAATTTGAGGTTAAGTAATAGCCAGTGTCATACAGGAAGTATGTGAGGCCAGATCTGAACTTATACCCTCCCAGGTCCAGGCACTCCACTGTGCCAGCTAGCTTCCCCCATCACTTGTTAAATGAAAAGTTTTGGATTAGATGACCACTCTGCTCTGACTCCATTACTTCTTGGGTATACTTAAAAGGGAAGGAAAAATGCCCCAAAGCACTACAAGTAGAGGCGGGAGTGAAGTTTCACCTCCTAGCCAAAGGCTTTGTTTCTACTACATTAAACATTATCTTAAGTCCCAACAATATTTCTTTTTTCCATGAAGGTCTCATTTGCAGCCATAAGATAGTTTTAGCACTATTTCTCTTATGTGCCCAAAGCCCAATTTAGTTGAGAAAGTGACATTTGGACAGGGAAAGAAGCCAAGGAATACTTTAGCATTTAATTCCCAATCCCCCCCCCTTCCCCCCTCCCCCGCCCCCGAATATTCTGAATAACTTAGCCACATAGCATCTTGCAAACTCTATCCAGTTTGATTGTAAATAGGAGTTAGAGCTAAATTCTTGAACAATAAAACAGTCAATTACTAGGAACCACATTGCTCATAAATTTATTAATGAATATGAAATCCAAGATTATGTCCCCAGGATGCTCTTTACAGATCCCCAAACCCCTTATCCAGACATATCACACATTTTTCCACAGACACACTTAGACATCCCTGTCTACCTTACAGATCCCCAAGTACATAACAGGATTTCCCCCTTCCCCTCTTTTTTTTTTTTTTTTAACCCTTAATGTATATTGCTTCCAAGGCAGAAGAGTGGTAAGGGCTAGGTAATGGGGGTTAAGTGACTTGCCCAGGGTCACACTGCTAGGAAGTATCTGAGGTCAGATTTTAACCTAGGACTTCCCATCTCTAGGCCTGGCTCTCAATCCACTGAACCACCCAGCTGCCCCCTTTTCCTTCTTCTCTTGCAGACTCCTATATTCCCTTATAAAAATACCTAGACTTGCTACAGACCTTTGAGCCTCTAGCATCCCCCCTTCAAAGATCTCTAGCTCTTTAAAGATCCCTACATAGCAGTATGATATTTGAGAAAATTTAACTAGAAATGCAGAAAAAGAAGTAGAAAATATATATTAAAAAATTGGAAATAATCCCCATGCCCCGTACTCTAGCATGCTCTAAGTAAAAGTGGTGGATAAATGGCCTGGAGCACTGAAGGGCCATGGGAAATCATGCATATCTCATCAGAAGCTCCATTCTGACACAAAGGGCCCAGATAGATGTCTGGAGCCCTTTACTTCTCTGGTCCATGTCAATTCAGGGGGATACTTGAGAATGTCTGGATCTGGTTTTGTTGTTTGTCCTTCATTTTCAAAGAGGACTAGTGACTTCATGAAGTTATATCTTGATTTGTGCATGAATTGGATTTAAGTAAGAAGTTGCAGGAAGTCATCAGCCTCACTCTATTCTCAAGAATTATCAAAGTCCTGGGGCAAAACAAAAGTCAGGATTACTGGTGATGGCCTGGGATGTGGTGAATGACTTTGGCATCTTTGATGTCTGACCAAGCTCTAAACACACCATAGTGCCTGCTTCGGTCACCCCAGGGTCCATTGGAACAAATTGTTCTCATCCACCCATTCCACTAGGGGAAATCTTCCCATGCTTGGGGCAGCCACTTCCCTAATTCACCACTGGCTTGGAGCCCACTGCTTACTCTCAACCTTTGTTAGCTCATCTCCTAAAACAGTTTACTCTGGGCTTCTCCATCTGCTATAGCTTCTTGGAGATGCAGGCGAGAGTTAAGTGCCAGGTAGATACCGAAGGTTGATGAACAGCCCTGGAAAGTGCTGTAAGGAGTCTCTTGCTCACAAGGTTTCACAACTATGGTGGGTAAAATATGAAATGACTAAGAAAACAAAGGTTGGATCTTCTGATCACATAGATTTATTAAACAATGCATGAAATTGCCTAACAAATCAGGACCAGGCTCTTTCCTCAGCTTAAGATTAGACCCCCAGTATAGGGGAGGCAGACTTTTATACATTAAAAACAATCAATTGAGACCAATTAACTAAGTGGAAACAGTATATTAGGGAATCTGATTTCTAATTGGATAAAATATAAAGGACTTAACAAGTTGGGGGGATGAGCAAAATAGTGCAATTCCCTGAATTCAGAAAAAGAAGTAGACTTTTCCCATGTATGTATGTAAATAATCAAAAGAACATATAAACAATAATGGGTTGATCAGTATGGGGCCAGTTTTCAAATAAAGACACATGGATTCCTTGACATGTATAATTGTGAGGATATATTTCAGTCTTTGAATCTGACTGGGTTTCTGTTCAGCATAGCCTAGGCCCTTAGTTAAGGGTCTCTAAAACAGGAGATTCAGATGGTCCAGTTTCCCAGCCACACAGACATAGGTTTAAATGATGGGATAAGGTTTTCAAATTTCCACAAATTGAATAAAACTTTCTCATTGGACAGAATTTGGACTAGACTAATTGAATAGGAAAAGATCGGAACTAGAATCAAATCACAAGATGGAGTCAATGTAGTTCACACCATTTGCTGTCCTAATCCCTTCAACTCCCTTTAAAAAGTTTCATTTACCTGCAAAAGGACACAGAAAAGATTTACAATCTGTCCCATAGAGATTCAAGAAATCACAAGCCTCTCCATCCACAAGGCCACATTTCCCCCCACAAACATCTGTATGGCTGCAGTGATTTGGAGAACCACTCTGAGTTAGCTCCCAGTAAAGAAACAGGACTTCCCTAAATTTGTGCTCTATATCACATACCTCTCACTAAGCTACTTCTCTAGGTGTCGGACTCTTGGTCCTCCATCGTTTTCATCATCTGTTGCTATACTCGGCCCTGTTTTGCTATTCCCTACTCGAACTCACCTCTTCTTGAGGGTGCTAATTACCTTCTCTCTGAGTACCATGCTATCCTCCCACACACACACATACAATACAGAGCCTTCTACTGAGTTTTATAGAGATTCACTGACACTCATTCTCTTTTATTCTGAAAAAATTCCCTCTGCCCTTCCATTTCCCAACTTCCTCTGAAGCAGTTGTTTGAGTTAAGCAAATTAGCCCAGGCCATGTCTCAGAGATCTCCAAAAGGAAGTAGGAAAGAACTGTAATTCAGAGGAAGAAGGATGATCTCTTGCTATATGCAGAAATGTATTTATCTCAGGACCATATAAAATCAGTCAACAGATGTTCATTAAGTACTTGCCATGTGCTAAGACACCATGCTAAGTGATGGCCAGAGCTAGAAGGGACCTTGGAGATGGATCTAGTCTAGCTCCTCATTTTAGAAATGAGAAGACTGAAGACCAAAGAGAGGTAGTAATTGCATTCTGACTTGAACCTGGATTTCCTGAATACCAATACAATGAAAAGAATATTAAATAGCTATTATCCACTGATCACAATCACACACACAGATATTGATGCCTTCCTCTAGGTAAGAAAAAAACCTGGAGGCTATAAATTGATTATGTTTGGTCTCTTTTATTTGGGGGTAGGGAATGGTTCATAAGGAAGGGACACAAATTTTTAGTCCTAAAAATCAAAAATAAAAAGACAACAATGGGCAAAATTAATCCTTTCCCATGTCAGATGATCAATCTAAGGGGAGGTCAGTTCATTGGACACAACAATGAGTCAATACATAGATATGAAAAGTTGATTTTACATCTGATTTTGCTTGTATGTGCCTTTTTAAAAAATCTTTATCTTCTGTCATAGAATCGATAGTAAATATTGGTTCCAAGGCAAAAGAGTAACAAGAGCTAAATAATTGGGATTAAGTGACTGGCCAGGGATCACACAGTTAAGTGTCTGATGAAGGGCAACTAGGCTCAGTGGATTCAGAGCCAGGCTTAGAGATGGGAAAGCCTAGGTTCAAATCTAGTCTCAGACAATTCCTAGCAATGTGACTGAGCAAGCCACTTAACTCCTGATTGTCTTGCTCTTACCACTCTTCTGTATTGGAACCAATACACAATATTTATTCTAAGATGGAAGGAAAAGATTTAAAAATAAAAGCTTATAGAGAGGAGTTCAGAGTCATCTGAACAACAAGATGGATGGAGGACTGGACATTTTATTTTCATCCCCATGACCTCTCAAACTTCTCTAAGATAAAGCAACTTCAACTTTCTCCATGATCCAGGACACCCAGAATCCAAAAGAAGGTTAAAAGAACAACCACCACCCATGAACCAATTCTCACAGACCCTAAGTTCATTCAGCACCACTGTCCCATTTTCCATGTTACCAGCAGAAAAGCTATACTAACAGGCCCAAGGACACAACACAGGCTTACAACAAAATCTTCCCCCTCCTTTTTTCCAGTACCATTGAGACTGGCTCCAAATTGCATAAATTCGACATGGCCAAGGCAGACAGCCAGGTGGCAAAAGCCTCCACTACCTTGTGGCACCAGCACTACCAAGCTCCAGACTGCCAGAGTAGAGCTAAAGAATTGAGGAACAGTGGGAGCGGGACAGGACAGGAAAAGACATTGGAGGGGAGGTGCCACTAAAAGTTTGCTGTGTAACATTCTACTTAGCCTGAGGTAAAAGGGTACCACATCTAGCTGGTCTAGTTCTGATCACCCAAAACTCCTAAGGCAGAGATCAAAACTGGTGAACTATGAATTTGCCCTGCAAGGAAAGAAAGTGGGATGTTTTCAGGTGTAACTCCCTATGAAATCACAATCAGAAAGAAAGAAGTCAGAAAGTTGACAACAGAAGAAAATGGGAGGTGCCCTGAATTTATCAAAGATTTCAGGAAGGAGAAAACTCAAAAGACCTTGAACACAAACAGGTTAATCAACAGGAAAAAATAGTAACAATAGAGAGAAATATATGGCCTTCAAAGCTAGTTCAGGCATCTATGAATAAATACTGCAAACCAAAGAAAAATGATCCAACACTTAATGAGACAGAGGACTCTGTGGAACTTTAGAACTTAGAACCATAATATGCTGTCCCTGGGTGGTTCAAAAGAGAAATGAGAACTATGACAGGAGAATTTAAGGCAAAAATAATGGCCAGGAATAGAAAAACTGGAGTCTTCGATGGCAAGCCTCACCAAAGAAAAGAAAAAGAAAACAATAGTTTGAAAATGTAAATACACAGAAATAAAGGACAATCTAGAAGAAGAGACGCAAAAAACCCCCAAACATTACTTTAAAATATGTGTACCATGCAAACAAAATACACTGATCTTGAAGGCAAGATATGTACACAACCTAAGAATCATAAGTCTTTCAGAAGAACATGACAGGATAAAAATTCAACACTATAATGAAGGAAATAATGAAAGAGAACTGCTCAGAACTTCTTAACATAGGAAATGAAATATCAGAAGAAAGAATTTACATATAATCTCCAAGAAAAAACTCAGGGTTGCCAACTTTAAGACTAATAGTTTTTAAATTTCACAATTTGATCTAGAAACAAGAAGTGATCTGGAGAAAGACCTTCAAATACAAAAGAAAAAAACATTTGAATAATATATGACTTTCTTGACCCACTAGGAAATGTAGGACAAAATGTAATCATTTGTTCTGAAGAAAAATGAAGCTCAGAATGCAGGCCCAGAGTAACCTACCCTATAATTCTGAGTTTAAACATATATGAAAAAAGATGGATATTCAATAATAAAGAGGAGTTTGAAATATTTGTAGAAAGAAAACCGGAAATGAAAAGTTTATTAGCACCTCCAAACAACAGATTACAAAAGTGAATAAATGGACAGCAACATCAAGGACAACAACAGCAATCGAATGATAGCAGAGACCAAAATGAAACTTTTTCTAAATATGTTCAAGGAGATAAGGGTAAGGCCAAAATCTGGTAGAAGTAATAGTGAAGAGGCAGAAGGGAGCATTCTAGTCAAAACCAGGTAGAACCCTGCCAAAGAGGAATTAATGTCTTTTGGAGGGGGGAAGGATATTACATTACAATATGAGAGGGTATTTGAAACAAGAGAGGAAAGTGGATGGATAGAGTGGAATATGTGATGTGTCTTGGTCAAATCAAGGTCTAGGAATGAGAGGAAACTGACCTCTGTGATCTCAGAAAGGGAAGAGCCTGCAGAAGAATGGGTGAAGAAAAAGGAAGAAAGATTGTAAAGTAAGAAGAAGGTAGGAATCCATGCTTTGGTGGTGGGAAAGGATTCCACTGATGAATGCTCCTATGGATGAAAAGAGATGATCTGTGAAGGGAGATGGGGACTCTGACCTGGGAGTTTTGATGCTTAAAAAATTTTAGCCTCCATTGAAAAGGGAGCAGTCAGAACTGAGACCAACTGACATTGGGAAAATAGGAAACTTTAGAAACAGGGAAGTGATTTCAAGGCAAATGTAAAAGAAAAAAGCAACAACCAGGATGAATAATAGGCTTACATGACTAGAGATGTGGAGGGAAAGGAATCCTATCATGGAGCAATATCCTCTCTGACACCTGAATAAATGAAAACTTCTGAGAAGAGGCACAATGGAAAAAGAGAATCCTAGGGGCAAACCCTACAAGGAGGCAGCAGAAAATACTTGGAAGAGAGGGCCAAAAATTGGAAGCATTGATTGCACTAGGAATCTACAGAAAAGAGAGATTAGCAAATATAGGTATCCTGATACAGAGAATAAGGGTCTAGAGTAGATGGAAAGAAATTGTAATGAAGAGGCTAAGAGAACTCTTTTTTGGAAAGAGGTACCAAAAAATGAAATTTTTAGAACTAATGAAGAGGAGAAGAGGAATGGATAATCTACTTGACTAAGAGGAAAGTAGGGATGAGGAGAATTATATAACCAGATAAAACCAAGAGAAGAAAAAGAACTAATAAACAAAAACCCAAAGGGATAAGGGTAATAATTGAAAGGAGGGGATCAGAGGTGAGAAGAGAGCCAGTGAGAACTGAAACACTTTAAAAAAAATAAATATTTTTTATTTAAAAGTAAAAATAACAAGTTAATTATAAAGTAACTTCTTTTAAGTTAAAGAAGTTAAACAATTTCTTTAAAGTTACTTAAAACCTTATGGTTTAAGGGGGGCAGCTGGGTAGCTCAGTGGATTGAGAGCCAGGCCTAGAGACGGGAGGTCCTAGGTTCAAATCTGGCCTCAGCCACTTCCCAGCTGTGTGACCCTGGGCAAGTCACTTGACCCCCATTGCCTACCCTTACCACTCTTCCACCTATAAGTCAATACACAGAAGTTAAGGGTTTAAAAAAAAACCGGTTCCGGGTTAAGATGGCAGCAGAGTAAAAAGCAGCTCTTAACCTCTCCTGACCAAAACACACAAGACTCCTCAAGGGGACATAAAAACAAGTCCAGACGAACAGAGGAACCCCACAACAGGGTGCAGCGTGGAAGGTACGTGGAATCAGGACAATTCCATGCTATAAAGGGGTGAAACAGCTCTCACTAAATCGCGGTCTGAGCAACCACCCCACCCCTACCCCCTCCACACACACCACATATAGCGCCGAAGCCAGCTAAAAAGAAATAGAGCAAGTTTGGGGCACCCATCGAGTCATTGGCAGCTCCAGGACCTGTTCCTGAGAGCAGCAAGATTTGGGACCCCAAAAAGTCAAAGAACGCACACGAACTCTGAGCGCAGGAGCAGAGCGCAGGCACGGGCGGAGACGCGGGTGGAGGAAGACACAGCCACAAGCTAAAGCTCTGAAACCCTGAGTGGGGAACCAGCATAGACGGGTATACGACTGTGGAAGCAGTGCCCTGAGACTTGTAAAGGAACCTCCTGCAGAGGATCAAGCAAGGGGGTCCACCAGGGGGCTTGACCTTGGAAAAAACCAGAACTCAGACCTCAGGAGCCAAAAGACCGCGGATAGACCCCAAGCACGAGGATAAAGCTGAGAAGCTGCTGGGCTAATGATGGCTACCCAGACTCAGGAAGTTCAGAAGAGAAAGATAAACAACAAGAAAAAGAAGTCTTTAACACTCAACAACTTTTACACAGAGAAAATCCAGACAACCGAGCAAACAGAGGAGGAGAACAAACAAGCATCCAGACCCTCCTCAAATAAGGAAAACTCCTCACAAGCTATGGAAGAGTTCAAAACTGAGATTCTGAGGAAGATGGAAGAGATCTGGCAAGAAAATAACAGTTTAAAAGGTAGAATCTTGCAATTGGAAAGTGAGGCTCAGAAATCAAATGAACTGATAAGCAAATTGAACACCAGAAATGACCAGATTGAAAAGATCATAGCTGAAAACGAAAAGTTTAGAGCCGAAAACCAGTCCCTAAAGGCTAGAATTGAGCAATTAGAAGCTAATGATCTCTCAAGACAACAAGAACAAATAAAACAAAGTCAAAAGACTGAAAAAATAGAAGGAAA
>NC_058131.1:312377836-312397270 GCF_016433145.1 Gracilinanus agilis
CAGGACAGCTCTGAGGGATTTATGGTAAAGATGCTACCCACATTCAGAGGAAGGACTGCAGGAGAGGAAACATATAAGAAAAGCAACTGCTTGAACACATGGGTCGGAGTGGACATGATTGGGGATGTGGACTCGAAACTACCACACCAATGCAACCACCAACAATTTGGAAATAGGTCTTGATCACAAGAACACATGACAAAACCAGTGGAAATGTGCATTGGCCATGGGTGGGGGGAGTGCGGGGGGTGAAGGGGAAAGTAGGAGCATGAATCATGTAACCATGTTAAAAATGATTATTAATAAATGTTTAAATTTAAAAAAAAAACCTTATGGTTTAAGTATGTAACTGAAAGAATATGATACTCTGTTTTACAGCAGAAGAAGAGAAGAAATCATAACTTAGAAAAACAAATTAGACAGATGGAGGAAAATATAAACCTAACTTTTATAACTTTAAATGTGGACAGATCAAACAGACCAAAAAAATGATTCAATAAGAAAACAAAATTCTATCATCTATTGTTTACGAGAAACACATTTTTTTTTTAGACCCTTAACTTCGGTGTATTGTCTCATAGGTGGAAGAGTGGTAAGGGTGGGCAATGGGGTCAAGTGACTTGCCCAGGGTCACACAGCTGGGAAGTGGCTGAGGCCGGGTTTCAACCTAGGACCTCCTGTCTCTAGGCCTGACTCTCACTCCACTGAGCTACCCAGCTGCCCTGAGAAACACATTTTTTAAAAAGGCATACATGAAATAAAAGTGAGGGAATGGGGGGAAATTTACAATGCATCAAGTGGATCCAAAAAAGCAGGAGTTGTGAATTATGCTATCTGACAAAGCAAAAACAAACATTCAGAAAACAAAAGGGGATCAAAAAGGAACTATGTTATGCTGAGAGGAACCATGTGTAAGAAATCAATATCAGTAACAAATGTTCCACTTGCCTTTCCATCCAATTTCAAAAGAACTATATGAACTACAAGAAGTCATAAACAGTAACACAATAGTGAGACATTTCACTATTCCTTTTTTCATTTTGGAATAAGTCTATCACAAAGATAAGCAAAGGGGAAAATATATCACCAAACAAATTGCTCAAGAAACTAGAGTTAAAAGAATTATAATATCTTCTAAATGAGACAATAAAAAAATATACATGTTTCTCAAGACTACTTAGAATTTTACAAGAATTAACTGGGAAGTAGGGCACAGAGATAATGCAAACAAATAAACAAAGGCAGAAATAGTTTACACATTTTTCATAGACCACAGCATAAAAAAAAAAGAAATCGGATCAGGACCATAAACAAAAGATACCAACCCAAATGAGACTTAACTATGAAATCCTAAATAATGAGTGAGTCAAAGAACAAGTCATAGAAATAATTGCTATGTAAAAGGAAATTTTAATGATGAAACCAGCATTTCTGAGATGCAGCTAAAGCAATCCTCAGAGAGAAAATTACATCCTTAAAAGTATATACTAATAAAATGAAGAAGGATTGATAAACTGAATGTACATTTTTAAAATTAGAAAGACAAATAAGAAAATAAAGACAAAAGTTTTTTAATGTAGGGTAAACAGATAAATTAAAAACCAAAAAATCCATAGAAATGATAAATAAAACTAAAAGCTGGTTCTTTGAAATGACTACTGAAGTTAATAAATCCTAGCTGATCTGATTAAAAAGAAGAGAACAGAAAATCAAATCATTAATATAGCAAATTAGCAAGGTGAAATCACAGGTAAACAGTAAGAAACGAAAAGAATAATCAGAACACATTGTGCATAGTTATATGTTAATAAAACTAAGAATACAATGAAACAAAATGCCCAAACTATCAGAATACCAGATAGAAATCTTAATCCATTATCTGAAAAAGGAAATAGATCCAGCTCTAAAGGAACTTAAAAAAAAATCAATAATACCAGTTGGTCCTAATGGATTCATAGTAAAATTCTCTTAAACTATTAAAGAATAGTTAGTACTCAAACTTCAAATTATTCTCAAAAGTTGAAAAAGAAAGTATCTTAGCAGAATCCTTTTATAAAACCAATAGAGTTCTAATATCAAAACCAGGGAAAGAAAAAACACTATAGGCCAATATTATTAATGAACATTGACTTGAAAAACTTCTGGGTGCAAATATATCTGAAGTCTTTCTCCCAAATTCCTTTTTTTTTTTTTTTCAGTTCCTTGAAAACATATCTCAGACTATCACCAATGGCTGAAATGGTCTGTTAAGGAACTTAGCTCCTCTTTCATTGCCTGTATGTAGGATGAGTTTCCATGTGATCCTAACTTCCTGAATGATACAAAAAGCCCATAGCCAGCTATACCCAGGGCAGAGATGTTGGCCCGTAAGATTATGGTTTTAGAGCTAGAAGTACTTTAGCAGCCATATAGTACCCACTTCCCATTTTTCATGTGAGCTATCCAAGAGAGATGTGACTTGCCCCAGGTCACACAGGTAATGAGGAACAAAGGTTCCTCCTTAAGTCCATGTCCAAACCAATGTTCTTCCCACTGTACTACCTCCTATATCTTAGGCAGCCTTTCCAAGAGAAAGTAGAGCTAGATGAAATGTTTCTCATTTATCAGTCATTATGGGACAGTTTAGTTCACAGCTGATCAGAAAAGGGTCCCAGTTTAATGATTAAGACTGCACTGAAGCTAAAAATAATAGAATATAAGTTCCTTGAGGGCTGGCATTGTTTCACTTTTATTTTTATGTCACCAGCACTAATCCAAGACCCAGAAAATAGTAGATACCTAATGAATGTTTATTAATTTTTGAGTTGATGATGGTACTACTAGCACAGGGTTTTCTCTATATAGAGATCTTGTGTTTGTTGTTGTTCAAGATCATCACACCATAGCATCAGTCTCATTTTCTTTGAAAAATCTGAGGCCCACAAATATTCTGGCTCAGCCCCCAAACTAATCCCTGAAATTCTCTATCTCTTTTTCTTCTCATGCTGTAGTGGACTACACTGGCTATCCTTCCTGTGCCTATTCATATCCACTTCTGTGAAGAATCCAGGCAGAAGGCCTATAGAGAAAAGGCTAGGCTCTTTGAATTATTTGTTATGAAAGCCCTGATTCATCCTCCTGAAGCAAATTGCAGGCTTTTCTTTTAACTCCACCAAGGGAAGTTATCCCAAGGAAACACCAGCCTGATCAGGATCTTTCCTTCTAAGCTAGGACTTTGCTCATTTTCAGGCAGAAAAGTAAGGATGAGAGTGGTTCCAATAGGAATGGAATGTCCCAAGGCTGCATCATAAACTCTCTTCCTTCTAAACACGCTCTACTTATTTCAATGTAGGTCATGCCTTTTCCCCAAATTCTGGCTTATAAAAGCCTGAGTGCAACCTATAATCATGCTTAATATTACAGCATAGTAAAGCAAAGACTTAAGATCACCTGTCCTTCTCTTTGAAAGATGGCGCCAGTTGCCTGGTGAGTCATTCATTATGAGATGAGTGTAGAGACTTTTGAAGTGTTTTTTTCTAATATAAAAAATATAGGTTACTGTTGAAAAAAATGCAAACCCATTATCAGTCAGAGGTTGAAACTCAATTCCAATTCAAATTTTAAAACAACTGTTGAAACTCTACATGGTAGAGAGAGAGGAAAAATAATTGTTTATATTTACATAGTACTTTAAGGATTACAAAGTGCTTTACATATGCTTTTCAAGAAGGTACTGTAGGAAGATCAAGATTGGGAAGAATAGCTTGATCAAGTGGGAAAAAATTAGCTCTGGAGTCAGAAAACCTGGGTTCAAATCTCACTTCTGAAGCCCACTACCTGTGTGATCTCATTTGAAAGACTTAAGATCTTGGATCAGTACAATGACCAGCCATGATTCCAGAAGATTGATGATGAGGCATGTCAAAAGGTGGAGGACTAGAAGTACAGGTTGTGACATATGTCTTTGGATGTGGCCAATGTGTGAATTAGTTTTGTTTGACTATATTAACTTTTTATAAGTGATAGACTTTTATTGGGGGGAGGGGGAAGGGAGATGAAATTTCATGGTAGAGGAGCCAAAAAGAAAAAGAATAAATAATGTCTAGGGCATTTTTTTTCATTTAGAGGTAAAGAAACACAAGACAAGATGTGCTGACTTTAATATCTGATTTTTTTTAAACCCTTACCTTCCATCTTAGAATCAATAGTGTGTATTGGTTCCAAGGCAGAAAAGAGGTAAGGGCTAGGCAATAGGGGTTAAGTGACTTGCCTAGCGTTACACAGCTAGGAAGTGTCTGCGGCCAGATTCAAACCTAGGACCTCCCATCTCTAGGCCTGGCTCTCAATCTACTGACCTACCCAATTGCCCTCAATATCTGCTTTTTAAGAAAAACAACAACCCAAGTTATACTTAATAGAGATTCATACTATCCTATAAAATCCTCTTTTTTTCTTTTGTTGTCAATATGCAGAAATATTCTTACTTACTGGTGTTTATTGAGTTCAAAATAACAACAGCAACAAACCTTTTAAGTGAGAGGGCTGATCTAGATGGCCTCTGAAGTCTCTATCAGTTCTAGCTCTTATAATCCTAAAAAAAGGCTAACAAACATGATTGAGGTAGAAAAAGCCAAGATGGTTTTAAAAAAAAAAGAATTAAACATCTTTATTTGAACTGAAAGGAATGCAAAAAATATAGAAAATATATTTTAAATATGTTGAAATAATTTTTAATAGCTGCCATTATTTATATATTTATCTTCCTTTCAAAGATATCTTCTTTGATAATCATCCATAGTGTGTAAATGGAATTAGCTCACCCTTATTCATTCTTTAGACTTTTAGCCACCAGGAATAATATCACCCCACCCAACTTAGAATTTAGTGGGGAGGGGGAGGTCTGTGACCCACGTGTGATGGTAGGTGACGAATCAAAAACAAGTGACTGCCCCCTGGGCAGTCCAAAACAGTGTTGAGGCTGCCATTTGTCCGCGTGAAACTAGAGGTGGACATAGGAAGTGATGAAAGCTGCTATCTTTTAAATATGATGGTAACTTCCTGTGGAGGGCTTTTGGCACTTTGAACTTGGCATTGAAGGAGTTCTGGTGAGACCTCAGATTGCTTCTCTTTGAATTGTCACATGGCTAAGTTAGGCTGACTCTTTTCCCTTGGTGTTTCTGGAGGCTCTACCTTCAAGGAGGCCTCTCTTCTTAGAGGAAGTCTTGTGGCTAGAAGCCTTGTTTAATTAACCTCTGTGCCCCTCTGCTGGGACCTCTGAAGCCCTACTTGGTTCAAATCTCTGGTCCAGGCCAGTTTCTCTCTCTCATTTTCCCTACCTTTAACCTTCCTAATTGTAAATAAATCACCATAAAAGTCATCCTGACTTGGGTCTCTTTTATTAGGAATTGATATTTATTCAATTTCCTGATGACCACACTAAAACTCTTAAATATCCAATCCACTCATAATCTTTCCCATTTTCACCCTTTACAATAGTCAGTGTAATACTACTTGCCTTCTTGTGGTTCTCTAGAGCATCCCTAGCTCTTATTTGACAAAGTTGGCGCTTTGATTCTTCAACTGCCTGCCCACAGGCCAGCAGTCTTGCCTTCAGAAACAACTTTCCTCTCTGTAAGCACAATCAAAGCCTACATTCCACCCCCAACAGGGTAGGATCTAGTCAGTCTCTCCTCTTTTGTCTCCTTTCCCATTCCTGAGCCAAGATACCTACTGCCTCAGCTATGTGGTTTTCATTCAAATATCTGGCCATTTTTCCCTATATGCCTCAACCTAGGGCCTTGAACCATCATTGAAACTACAAGAGACCCCAAAAGATCTTGAGTTATACTTCCCTTCTCCATCAAACCTTAGGAGAGGTCAAATACTGTCAGAGAGCAGACTTTATGGGGAAATCTGCTCTAAAACATTTCATAAACCACTAGACCTGGAAGAGATTATTTAATTAAACCCCTTTATTATACACAGGAGAAACCCGAGGCCCAGAGATGAGAATTGCCTTGGCAAAAGACATCTATTCAAATCAATATCAGACTCAAGAATAGAGTATGATTCTCTCAACTCCCACTCTAGAGTTCTTGCCAACATACTGTGATGCTTTCTTGAGTCCTAATTTTCACTTAACCCTGAAACCATAAACTTTTCTTCAAACCACCAGCTACAGCCTCTTAGTCTCATGCTTTATATCAATATAGTTGTTAAGGCAAGCTGAGTAATGGAAAGAATCCCTCATAGAGTCCAGATTAAATTCCTGTTCCATTACTAATTTTCTAGATGACTCTAGGAAAGTCACCTTATTTCACAGAGACTCAGTTACCTCTTCTGTAAAAAGGAAATAATACAAGTATATAACCACTTCTTAGGTATGTTATAGTAGAGAATCCACACATATTTGGGCTTGACTAGATGGCCACTATGGTCTCTTCCAATTCTCAGATTCTTTGAATCTGTAACTTGTTTTATACTCCTTCTGGGTTTGTTGTGATGACCATCAACATAATGCCTGGAATGTGTATCCTTCTCGCCTTTGCCAATTGAAATCCTTCTCTTCCTTCATGGCTTGGCTCAGAGGTAAATTCCATTTATTTCCTATTACCCTTAATTGAAAGTGATATTTCTTCAGATTTTTGTAGAGAACTTTGCCTGTATCTTTCTTTTGCCTTTATCAATTCAACTCAAGCTATCAACAAGAATGTATTAAATGCCTACTGAACATAGTGCTGAACATAGTGCCAGATTCTGGAGCTATAAAGATAAAATTTAAACAGTTCCTGCTCTTGAGGAACTCATAATTCTACCTAGGGAAATGACATTTGTACAAACACACAAATATATATACATATGTATATATATAATACATATATACTCGTATATACATATGATACAAAATAAATACAAGGCAGTTTTGAAAGGAAGGCACAGTTGGAGGGCTCAGGAAAGACTTCATGTCTGCGGTAGTGCTAGAACTGAGTCTTGAAGGAAGTAAGAGAATGTACAAGGTGATGAAGGTGTACATTCCAGGTATAGGGGATGGCCAGTACAAAGGCATGTAGGCAAGAAATGGAGTATTTTGTTTGAGATACGGCAAGAAAGCCAGTTTGGCTGGTCTATGGAGCGTGAGAAGAGTAGTAATGTATGAGACTAGAAATATAGATTGAGACCAAGTTGAAAAGGACTTTAAAAGCCAAAAGAGATGAGTTTACTTTTTATCCCAAAGGCAGTAGGTAGTCTTTGGTTCATTAGGAGTTGAATGAGCCCAACTGGGCCTTCAAAAATCAAATATTTTTGATCGCCCAAACCATTTCTCTCCAAGAAAGTAGAGAGCCATTGACAATCTCTGGGTAGAAGACTAGGGAGGAGTGAGATGGCCAGATCTTCATTTTAGGAATATCAATTAGTTAGCTGTGTGTGGAATGGATTGAAAAGGGGAGAGACTAGAAGCAAGGAGGCCAATTACTAGGCTAGTGTAATAGTACTAACAAGCAAGGGCATAAACTAGGATAATGGTTATTTCAGTGGAAAGAAGGGAATATTGTAGAGATGGTGAAAGATATCATGAATGTGGAGATAGCAAGATTTGGCAACTGATTAGATATGGGGGATAAAGGGGACAGAATCTCCAGGAGCTAATGAAAAGGGAGAGTCTTTAAGAAAGAAAGAAAGATGGCCTAGGACAGAGTCTTGAGAGGTATAAGTCTTTAGATACAAGATACATATGGATGGAGTCCTGAACATGGAGCTAAGAAGACCTAGGCTCAAATCCTACTTCTGATACTAATTAGCTTTATATCTTTAGGCAAGTCATTTAATCTCTTGAGCTTCCATTTCTTATTCTATAAAATGAAGAGATTGAACCAGATGGCCTTTTAAGGTCCTTCACAGCTCTAACACTATGACACCAGCCCACGGAAGCTGGGAGGAGATGATCTGGAATAGCTGCTGTGAGGAATAAAACAAATAATCAGAGGGCATCTAGGTGGCTCAGAGGTTAGAGAGCCAGGCCTGGAAACAGGAGGGTTCTGGGTTCAAATCTGGCCTCAGACACTTACTAGTTGTGTGACTCTGGGCAAGTCACCTAACCCCGATTGCCTATCCCTTACCAATCTCTTGTCTTGTAACTAATACTGTTCTAAAACAGAAAATAAGGGTTACAAAAAAAGAATCAATCAAGAAAGCTGAGGTTGCTGTAGAAAAATAAGGTTGAATTTAGATAACAATTTTTTTTTTTAGTAAATCCAATTGGCATAGTTAAGTAACATTCTCTCGGAAGTACTTAGCAGCAAACTAACAGATGGATGTAAATAACCAAGGGCTGGGGCTTGTATCAAACTAGATATATATACAGTCTACTTGTATCAGACTTACTCTAGGGCATGTTGTGTCCCTGATAAGCTACCCTTCCTCTCAAACCATGGTGTCCAGGAATTCAGAACACAAAGATCCAAGGTCCTCCTCCCTATTATAAGAAAGACCCAACATACCATGAAACAAAGCCTCTGACATCCATCTCTTCCCTGCCCAGATCCTGAAAGCCAGCAGCACAAGATCCTGATGCCATAATCAGAACAGAAACCTTACAATTTCAAATTGGCACTGAGAAGACTAAAGTCATCTGAACATCTCTTTTCTTGCAGCTCCCCTCTTATTTTTCAAAATTGCTTAATCTCCTCCTCCTTCTAATCTTCCATACCGCCATCACAGCAGAACATATATCCCTACTACTTTCTAAGGCAGGGGTTGGCAACCTTTTTGGCCATGAGAGCCATAAATGCCACATTTTTAAAAATGTAATTTTGTGAAAGCCGTACAGTGCTCACAGTGCGCACTCCTGTAACAGCACCTGAAAAAAAAATGACTTTATGGCTTCTGCAGAAAGAGCCATATCTGGCCCCCAAAAGAGCTCAAGAGCCATACGTTGCCGACCCCTGTTCTAAGGGATCCCTCTACCTGTTCCCTTAATGTCATTTCCCCTGTCTCCCCAAGATCTTGATCCAAAAAAATCTCTCTCTGTCTCTGTTTCTCTCATATCTTCAATCTCTTTCATCTCTGGCTCCTTAGGTACCTACAAAAATGCTCGGGTTTCCTTAGTCCTAAAAAGACTTTCCTTTATCATTTTAATCTGTCTAGATTCTATCTTCTCTCTTTCCTCCCTTTCATTTCTTGAAAAACCTCTTAAAAATGTTTTGAAACCCAATCTTTCCACTTCCACACCATTCATTATCTCTTCAACTTCCTACAACTTATAAGTTATCCCCACAGCTCAATGGAAATTGCTCCTTTTAAAATCAACAATTGCCAAATCATATCCAATGATTTTTTTTATCCTCATCCTCCTCAATTTGTCTATGACTTTTGACACCATTAACTATTCTCCTCCCAATGAATACATTCTCTCTCCTCAATAATAAAAATACTACACTCTCTTGGTTCTCCTACTTCTCTATTTCTTCTCTGTCTCTTTGATTGGGCCCTCATTCTCTTCCCCTAATGTAGGTAGACCCCTACAGTTTATACTTGGCCATCTGAATTTCACTTATTACCCTTTTTCTCTTGGCAATCTCATCAACCTCCAGGGTTCAGTGATCATTTTTTTGCTTATCACTGATAAATCTATTTTTCTAGTCTTGACCTCTCTTCTGAACTCCTTAGATTCTTCCTTAGAGGACTTCCCCTAAACATCCTCTTAGGACCTCGAACTTAAGTCTAAAATCAAGTTCATTTTCTCCCCTAAATCAGCTCAAAAATCCTCCAATAACTACCTAAAGAATGTGTTTAACTCCTCTATCTGGCATTCAAGGTCCTCCATAATATGGGATAACCCTACTTTTTCAGCTTTATCTTATATTATTCCCTTCAATATACTCTATGTTTCAGTCAAATTGGCCAACTCTCTATCCCAAGAACATAATCTTCCCACTGACATTTCTATGCCTTTGGGCTATTTCCAAAGCTGGAATGCTTTTACTTTCTTTACCTGTTAAACTCCTCAGCTCAAATGTCACCTCTTCTATGAAATCTCCCTGACTCCCCCTCATTTTATAAACCAATTTCCCCTACCTCAGCACTAACTAAAAGAATCTGTCAAGAATATTTGCATGATAGCAAAAGATACAGGGGTAAACTCCTTGAGGGCAAGAACTGTATCCCCTCTAAATGTTGTATCTTTTCCTCTAATACAAAGTTCTGTATGCAAAAGGAAATAAATGTTTGTTTTAGTATTAGATTATAAACTTCCAGAGGGCAGTGATTATGTAATTTTCCTTCCATCTTGGTATCCCCAGCACTACTCATGCTAGCTTGCCCTTCGATAAATATTTGTTGAATTGTTGAATTTTTGTTTATAGTCTATAAAAGTACTGCAAAAATAAAAAAACTATTCACTCATAATGAACTCAAAATATCTCCAGGCTAGGTTTCATACTCTCCATTAGGACTAAGGGGTAAATGGTACTTTGTCCATGAGCCCATGAGTCAAATCCAAGAAGATATATAAAGGATAGATGTACAATATGGCCCCTGACTTGTGGAACTGTGACTAGCCTACAGTTCCCAGAGAAAATACCCAGGAGTTTTAGTGAATCATAAGCTCAAATAGTCAACAGAGTGACATGTCAATCAAAAAAACTAAAGCAATCTTTAGTAGAAGCAGTGTCAAGAATGAGAAATGGGAAATCCCCACTGATTTCACATATTTCACCCACCAAACCCAGTCAGATCACAGCTGTTCTGTTTAGTTTAAGGTGCCATACTTTAGGAAATATTCTGGGCTGACCTTGACTCAGGCAGGTCCCCAGTAAATTAGATGAATGTTACTGGAACAAAATGAGACATACATAAGTTATTCACAGTTAACAAAAAAAGATTGATTTAACAACAGCAGGATAAGGTGTCAGGAAAGAACAAGCCAAGAACTGAAAAAAAAAGTTTTATTAAGAAGTTTATAAAGGGGCAGCTAGGTGGCACAATGGATGGTGTACCTGGCCTGGAGTGGGAAGGAGCTGAATTCAAATCTGACCCTAGACATTTCCTAGCTGGGCAAATCACTTAATACCAATTGTCAAGTCTTTATGGCTCTTCTGCTTTCCCTGCGTTTTAAAAAATCCTTATAAATCTCATACTTTGGAGGCATTGAATATTAATTTTAAAACTTACAAGAGAAAGGAATTCATGACCTAAGGGGATGTTGGGGAAGGGAAATGTTATTGTCTGGAAGAGGGGTCTCTTTCATAATATCTGAGGGCAACTGCTCTTCTGGAGTTCTTTCTCTCTCTTTTCTGTCCCTTCTAAACACTGAACCCTGCTTGAGATTCACCAGGTATAAATTTCACAAGAAACCTATCCAATGATGTTTGTTTTCATCTGCATTTCAAAATTCCTCTAAAGTGAGCAATGGTCTGGTCATTTAACAAATTTGCATACTTTATCAGAATGACATGACATTTTTCAACAAAGTTTTGTACTTCCACCCATTTTGCACACATTTTCTTGACTAATGAAGTGGGAACATCGTTCTTTGCCTCCTCCTCTGAAAAAAACTTCCCCACCACTAGCTATTGCTGTTCCCTTTGAAGTTCCTGCAACTACTCAGTGTTGAGTGGAAATATTCTTCCCAAGATCATGAGACCAAGTTATAACAAGTACACCAAACACCAAGCAAATGTCAAATACCATAACAATTTTTTCTTGTCAAAATGCATCAAACACCAAATTCAATGTGTTCCTAAATCATCAAGTACCAAAGTTTGACTGTTTTAGATTATCTGAAAGCCATGATCAAAGAAAGAGACTAGACGTAACATTTTAAGAAATTATCAAGGAAAACTGCCCTGATATCTTATATCCAGAAGGATCTAATAGGTACAATAGAAATTGAAAGAATCTACCCATCGCCTACTGAAAGGGATCTCAAAATGAAAACTAGAAAACCAAATTTCAGAGCTCCCAGATCAAAGATGTGTAGATAGAATTCTCTCCCACAGACCATCTTACCCAGCCTCCTCAACCACCTTCCGAGAAGAAGAGAGAGGGCGGTCCCACACCAGAACTTTTATCCTCTGTCCATTCATGCAGCATTCACATAGCATTCACGCAGTGTAAGCACATAGGATGCTGGGTAAGATGGTCTTTGGAGAGAGAATTCTATCTACACAAAATCCCCCCCTGTGATTCTTTGGGAGACAAGCATGTTGAAATCTCCCAGATTTACATGCCTAGTCTCCCCAATGAATCATTTCATATAACCAACTTTTATCTCTAAAGATATTTTACTAGAGGTGTATACAATATTGCACTTTCTAAGGGGAAATTACAATAATTTGGGGATAAGAGGGAAATAAAAGAAAAAGAGAGAAAAACCAATGATTGCTAAGTACATTGACAAAAAGTCAATTGGGGGCAGTCCCCTTTGGCATAAGAGTGTACATTCAGAATAAATGTGTTCAACCCCACTCAGTTCAATCACTACATCCCAAAGTTCATTCTGAACCTTTTGATGCAGTGTGTGGTTTCAGCAGGCATCTTTATGGCGCCTTCTCCAAACAGTTCACTTTCTCGATTCTGGGAGTTAGTGAGTTTCTTTTCCTGAAATTACTCTCAAAAATTTTTTTAATCTTGAATATTACAAAAAGTATACAAAGGGAAAATACTTCAAGCAGACAGAAAAAAAATTATTCAAATATTATGGAGACACAGGTGGTATTACACAAAATCTAGCAGCTTCCCAGTGAATGGAGGATTTGGAACACATTATTCTGGAAAGCAAAATAGCTAGGCCAATCAAGAATAACCTACCCAGTAAAACTGAGTGTAATCTTTCAGAAGAAAAGATTGATATTTAATGAAATAGAGGATTTTCAAGCAATCCTAACAAAAAAGACCAGAGCTAAATGGAAAATTCAACATTTAAACAGAAAACTTGAGAGGCAAAAAAAAAAAAAAAGTAAACAACAAAGAGTAATCATAAGGGACTAAATAAACTTAACTTGGTTATATTCCTGTATGGGAAAATGATATGTATAACTCCTAAGAACTTTATCATTATTAAGGCAATTTAAAAAGTTTACATAGACAGAGAGCATGGGTATGTCAATTAGAATGGAATGATCTCTAAAAAAAAATTGAAGTAATGAGAAAGAGGGATGATCTGGGAAAAGGGAGAAGGGAAAGAGAATGGAAATTTTTCTTGTATAAAAGAATCACACAAGGAAGAGCTTTTAAAATGGTGGGTGGGGTGGTGGGCAATGCTTGAACCTCACTCTCATCAATTGATTCAAAGAGGGAAAAATATACACACACACCCAGTTGTATATAGAAATGTAACTTACAAACTATGAATACCCTTAGACCCAGCAACGTCATTGCTATTCCTAAAGGAATCCAAGGGAAAAGGAAAAGAACTTTTATATTCCAAAATATTTATATCAGCTCACTTTGTGGTTGCAAATAATACAAAATTGAAGGGATATCCATCAACTAGGGAATGGATAAACAAATTGTGGTATATGATTGTAATGGAATACTACTGTACCATTAGAAATGATGAGCAGATTAATAAAAAACAAAACTAGGAAAGAACTACATTAGATAATGAAGAGGGAAACTAGTAGAACCAAGAGAACATTATATAAGGCTATAGATTTAATATTTGAAAAATAACTTGTGAATATACAGCTCCAGAGAATGAACTGAGAAATGGAAACATAATGTTTGCTAGATGATACCTTGTATGGTGTAGGGAGGAGGGATGGACTGAGATATTAGGAAATAAATTTAAGGAAGGAAAGGGAAAAATGTAACTTAGTGAGGCAACTAGGTGGTTCAATGGAGAGAAAGCCAGGTCTAGGGATAGGAGGACCTGAGTTCAAGTATGACCTCAAATACTTCCTAGCTGCGTGAGCCTAGGCAAGTCACTAAACCGCAATTGGCTGGCCCTTACCACTCTTCTTCCTTGGACCTGATACTTAATAAGGGTTTAAAAAAATGAAATTTAACTCACCCATAGGGAAATAGGAGAGAAAGGAAATAAAGAAGTAGGAGTGGAGTTCCAGGTTAAGATGGTGACAGAGTAAAAAGCAGCTGCTTGACCTCTCCTAACCCACGCATATAGGACTCCTCAAGAAGACATAAAAACAAATCCAGACGAATGAAGGGACCCCACAACAGGGCGCAGCATTGAAGGTACGTGGAATCAGGGCACTTCCATGCTATAAAGGGATGAAATACCTCTCACTAAAAGGTGAACTGAGCAACCCCTTATCCCCCCAACACCACCTACAGTGCCAAAGCTAGCTAAAAAGAGTTAGAACAAGTTTGGAGCACCCATTAAGTCATTGGCAACTCCAGGGCCTGCTCCTGAGAGCAGCAAGACTTAAGACCCCAAGAGGCTAAAAAACACGCAGACTTTGAATACAGACCCTGAGTGCAGGCACAGACTCAGATCCTGAGCGCAGACATGGGCCTTGAGTGGGGACCCAGGGCAAAGGGGTGCACAACTGTGGAAGCAGTGCCCTGAGACTGTTAAAGGTGCTTCGGGCAGAGGAACAAGCAAGAGGACCACAAGAAGGCTTGACCCTGAGAACAACTACACCTGAGACCTCAGGAGCCTAAAGAGCACAGACAGACCCTGGGTGTGAGGATAAAGCTGAGAGGGCATGCAGCTCACAATGGCAACCCAGACTCAGGAACACCAGAAGAGAAAGATGAAGAAGAAACCTTTAACACTCAACAACTTTTACACAGAAAAAATCCAGACAACAGAGCAAACAGCAGAGGAGAACAAACAAGTAACCATATCCAAACCTTCCCAAAAAAATGAAAACGGACCACAAGGTCTTGAAGAGTTCAAATCTGAGATTATGAGAAAGATGGAAGAGATCTGGCAAGAAAATAACAATTTTAAAGGCAGAATTTCACAATTGGAAAGTGAGGCAAGTAAATCAAAGACCAGAAATGACCAGATTGAAAAGGAAAACCAGTCTCTAAAGGCTAGAATTGGGCAATTCAAAAAAGATGCCCCCAAATCAAAATAATTGATAAGCAAATTGGAGACCAAAATCAAACAGCAGGAAAACAGGATAGACCAAATTGAAAAGGAAAATCAAAAGCTAATAGCAGAAAACCAGTCTCTAAATACAAGAATTGGGAAAGTAGAAGCCAATGATCTCTCAAGACAGCAAGAACAAATAAAACAAAGTCAAAAGACTGATAAAATAGAAGGAAACATGAAATATCTCAATGAGAAACTGACAGATCAAGAAAACAGTTCTAGAAGAGACAATCTGAGAATCATTGGTCTTCCTGAAAAAGCAGGAATTAATAGAAATTTGGACTCCATATTCAAAGAAATTATTCAGCAAAACTGCCCTGAAGTTCTACAAACAAGAGGGCAATATAGACATTGAAAGGATCCATAGATCACCCTCTACACTAGACCCTGAAAAGACAACCCCCAGGAATATAATAGCCAAATTCAAGAGCTTCCAAGTAAAAGAAAAAAAATTTTACAAGAAGCCAGAAAGAGACAATTCAGATACCAAGGAGCACCAATCAGGATTCACACAGGATCTGGCAGCCTCCACACTAAAAGACCTCAAGGCTTGGAATATGATATTCTGAAAGGCAAGAGAACTAGATCTATAACCAAGGATCACTTATCCATCAAAACTGACTATATACTTCCAGGGGAAAGTTTGAGCATTCAACAAGATAGAAGATTTCCAAGTATTTGCACAGAAAAGACCAGGACTAAATGGAAAGTTCGATATCCAACCACAAAAATCAAGAGAAACATGAAAAGGTAAATAAGAAATAGAAGGGAAAGTAAGAAAACTCATATTTTTTAAATTTGCCTCTTTAAGGGCTTCAATATGATCTAATTATTTGTATTCCTATGTGGAGAAATGTTATGTATAATTCTCTTTAGTGAACTCTATTCACTATTATAATAATTAGAAGAATTATTCATAGGGAGAGGTTGGAATACTAAATGCTCTAAGATGATATGGGTGGTGGGAAAGAGGGGGGTGAATAGTAGAGGACACCAAGAGAAACTTGAAGGAATAAGAAAAATAGGATATTCTATTACACACAAAGAGGGCATGGAAAGGGGAAGGGATGAATACTATTATAAGAAGGAGAGGAAGAGAGCATTAAGAGGTAATATTTAAACCTTACTCTCAGTGTAATTAACCCTGAGAGGGAAGAGTAGCTATATCCATTGGAATATAAAATTCCATCTAACCCTACTGAGGAAGTCAGAAGGGTTAAACCAAGGGGAGCAGGGGAGCAGGGAAGTAGGGAGCTCAAAAAAGGGAGGGAAAAAGAAGGGGGAGGGACTTCATCAGGCCTTAAAAATAAAAAGAGGAGAATAATAAGGGAGGGGGTAAAAAGGGAAGTAAATCAAGTGGGGGGAAAGGGTTACTGGCTTAAAGCAAACCACTGGTTTAAAAGGAAATAGTGTAAGAAGAAAGGGTAGAACTAGGAGAGGATACCAAAATGTTGGGGAATACACAAATGATAATTATAATTCCGAATGTGAATGGGATGAACTCGCCCATGAAACGGAAGCAAATAGCAGAGTGGATGAGAAACCAAAATCCTTCCATATGTTGTCTACAAGAAACATATATGAGGCGGGTAGACATACACAGGTTTAAGGTAAAGGGCTGGAGCAAAATATTTTGGTCTTTAAATGAGAAAAAGAAGGCAGGAGTGGCAATTATGATTTCTGACAAAGTCAAAGTAAAAATTGATATGATTTAAAAAGACAGGGAAGGTCATTACATCCTGATAAAAGGCAGTATACACAACGAGGAAATAACTAACATTGCTCAATATGTATGCACCAAATGGCATAGCATCCAAATTTGTAAGGGAGAAACTGGCAGAGCTCAAGAAGGAAATAGATAGTAAAACCATACTAGTGGGAGATCTAAATATTCCTCTTTCAGATATAGATAAATCAAAACAAAAAATAAATAAGAAAGATGTAAGAGAGTTAAATGAAGTCCTAGAAAAATTAGATTTAATAGATATGTGGAGAAAAATAAATAGGGACAAAAAGGAATACACCTTCTTTTCAGCTGCACATGGTACATTCACAAAGATTGACCATGTGATAGGGCACAGAAACATTGCAAACAAATGCAAACGAGCAAAAATAATAAATGTAACCTCAGATCATAATGCAATAAAAATAATAATTAGTAAAGGCACTTGGACAGGCAAATCAAAAACTGATTGGAAATTAAATAATATGATTCTCCAAAACCAGGTAGTCAAAGAAGAAATCATAGAAACAATTAACAATTTCATTGAAGAGAATGACAATGATGAGACATACTACCAAACTCTGTGGGATGCGGCCAAGGCAGTACTCAGGGGGAAATTTATATCCTTGAGTGCATATATTAACAAATTAGGGAGGGCAGAGATTAATGAATTGGGCATGCAACTTAAAAAATTAGAAAGCAAGCAAATTAAAAATCCCCAGATGAAAACTAAATTAGAAATACTAAAAATCAAGGGAGAAATTAGTAAAATCGAAAGTAAAAGAACTATTGAATTAATAAATAAGACTAGAAGCTGGTATTTTGAAAAAACAGGTAAAATAGACAAAGTACTGGTCAGTCTAATAAAAAAAAGGAAAGAAGAAAACCAAATTAACATTATCAAAGATGAAAAGGGAGACCTCACCTCTAATGAAGGGGAAATTAAGGCAATCATTAAAAACTATTTTGCCCAATTATATGGCAATAAATATAGCAATCTAGGAGATATGGATGAATATTTACAAAAATATAAATTGCCTAGATTAACAGTAGAAGAAATAGAATACCTAAATAATCCCATATCAGAAAAAGAAATTGAACAAGCCATCAAAGAACTCCCTAAGAAAAAATCACCAGGGCCTGCCTGATGGATTCACAAGTGAATTCTATCAGACATTCAAAGAGCAATTGATCCCAATACTATACAAATTATTTGATATTATAAGCAAAGAAGGAGCCCTACGAAATTCCTTTTATGACACAAATATGGTACTGATTCCAAAGCCAGGTAGATCAAAAACAGAGAAAGAAAACTACAGACCAATCTCCCTAATGAACATAGATGCAAAAATCTTAAATAGAATACTAGCAAAGAGACTCCAGCAAGTGATGAAGAGGATCATCCACCATGATCAGGTGGGATTTATACCAGGAATGCAAGGATGGTTCAACATTAGGAAAACCATCCACATAATTGACCATATCAACAATCTAACAAACAAAAATCACATGATTATCTCAATAAATGCTGAAAAAGCCTTTGACAAAATATAGCACCCATTCCTATTGAAAACCCTGGAAAGTATAGGAATAGAAGGACCTTTCCTAAAAATAATAAACAGTATATACCTAAAACCATCAACAAGCATCATATGCAATGGATATAAATTAGAAGCCTTTCCAATAAGATCAGGAGTGAAACAAGGATGCCCATTATCACCTCTACTATTTAACATTGTACTAGAAACACTAGCAGTAGCAATTAGAGAAGAAAAAGAAACTGAAGGTATCAAAATAGGCAAGGAGGAGACTAAGCTATCATTCTTTGCAGATGATATGATGGTCTACTTAAAAAATCCTAGAGAACCAACTAAGAAGCTTGTAGAAATAATCAACAACTTTAGCAAAGTTGCAGGATACAAAATAAATGCACATAAATCATCAGCATTTCTATATATTTCCAACACATCACAACAGCAAGAGGAAGAAAGAGAAACACCATTTAAAATCACCCTAGACAACATAAAGTACTTAGGAATCTATCTACCAAAACAAACACAGGAATTATATGAAAACAACTATAAAACACTTTCCAAAAAATTAAAACTAGATTTAAACAATTGGAAAAACATTGAGTGCTCATGGGTAGGATGAACTAACATAATAAAAATGACCATTCTACCCAAATTAATTTACCTATTTAGCGCCATACCTATCAAACTACAAAAAACTTTTTTACTGAATTAGAAAAAAACTATAACAAAGTTCATTTGGAATAACAAAAGATCAAGAATATTAAGAGAAATAATGAAAAAAATGTGAAGGAAGGGGGCCTAGCAGTACCAGATATTAAGCTATACTATAAAGCAGCAGTCATCAAAACAATATGGTACTGGCTAAGAGACAGAAGGGAGGATGAGTGGAATAGACTTGGGGTAAATGACGTCAGCAAGACAGTGTATAATTAAACCAAAAAAGCCCAACTTTGGGGACATGAATCCACTATTTGACAAAAACTGCTGGGAAATTCGGAAAACAATATGGGAGAGATTAGGTCTAGATCAACATCTCACACCCTACACCAAGATAAATTCAGAATGGGTGAATGACTTGAATATAAAGAGGGAAACTATAAATAAGTTAAGTGAACACAGAATAGTATACTTGTCAG
>NC_058131.1:312397300-312506471 GCF_016433145.1 Gracilinanus agilis
TGTGAACTGATCCAGCCATTCTGGAAGGCAATTTGGAATCATGCTCAAAGGGCTATAAAAGACTGCCTGCCCTTTGATCCAGCCATACCATTGTTGGGTTTGTACCCCAAAGAGATCATAGATAAACAGACTAGTACAAAAAAATTAATAGCCGTGCTTTTTGTGGTGGCAAAAAAACTGGAAAAGGAGGGTATGCCCTTCAATAGGGGAATGATTGAACAAATTGTGGTATATGCTGGTGATGGAATACTATTGTGCTCAAAGGAATAATAAACTGGAAGAATTCCATGTGAACTGGAAAGACCTCCAGGAATTGATGCAGAGCGAAAGGAGCAGAGCCAGAAGAACATTGTACACAGAGACCAATACAGTGTGGTAAAATAGAATGTAATGGGCTTTTGTACTAGCAGCAATGCAATTGCCCAGGACAATTCTGAGGGACTTATGGTAAAGAACGCTATCCACATTCAGAGGAAGGACTGCAGTAGTGGAAACACAGAAGAAAAACAACTGCTTGAACACATGGGTTGAGGCGGACTTGATTGGGGATGTAGACTTGAAACTACCACACCAATGGTATCAACAATTTGGAAATAGGTCTTGATCGATGACACATGTTAAAACCAGTGGAAATGTGCATCGGCTATGGGGGGGTGGGAAGAGCTGGAGTGGGTGAAGGGGGAAGTAAGAACATGAACCAATTAACCATGTTAACTTTTCTAAAAAATAAATATCATTAAATGTTAAAAAAAAAAGTAGGAGTGATGATAGAAAGGGAGGGCAGATTAAGGAAGGCAGTGGTTAGAAGTAAAATAGACTTTTGATGAGGGACAGGAGAGAGAGACAGAGAAAGAAACAGAGACAGAGATAGAGAGACACAAAGGGAGAGAAAGATGGAATAGTGAGAAATGCACAGTTACTAATCATAACTGTGAGTGTGATGAGCTCACCAATAAACTGGAAGTAGAGAACAAAGTGGATTAGAAACCAGAATTCAAGGATATGTTGTTTATAAGAGACACACTGATGCAGAAAGATACACATGGTTAAAATAATAGGCTAAAGCAGAATCTAATATGCTTTGGCTAAAGCAAAAGAGACAGGAATAGCAATCATGATCTCAAAGCAAAAGTAAAAATAGACCCAATTAAAAGAGAAATTAGATAACTAGATTATGCTAAAAAATACCATAGAAAATAAAGTAATAGCAACAATTTTTGTAAAAGTTTCTCAGATAAAGATTTCTTTTGTCAAAAATATAGTCTAAAACTGATTCAAATTTATGAAAATAAGACCCATTCCCCAATTCATAAATGGCAAAAGGATATAAGCAGACAGTTTTCAGAAGAAGAAATAAAAGCCATCTATAGTCATATGAAAAAATTCTCTAAATCACTATTGATTAAAAATTAAAACAACTCTGAGGTACCACCTCATACTTATTAGAAATAACAAACGCTGGAGAGGATGAGAGAAAAATTGGTATATCATGAACTGATGGTAGAGTTGTGAATTAGTCCAGCCATTCTGGAGAACAATTTGGAATTCTGTCCAAAACATTATGAAACTGTGCAAATCCTTTGACCTAGCAAGACTGCTACTATGTCTATATCACAACAAGATCAAAGGAAAAGGGAAAGGACATATATATACAAAATTATTTAAAGCAGCTCTTTTTGTAGTGACAAAGATTTGGAAATTGAGGGGAAGTTTAGCAGTTGTGGAATAGTTGAACAAATTGTGGCATATGACTGTGATGTGACTATTATGATATAAAAATTTACAAGGGAGGTGGTTTCAGAAAAACATGGCAAGAACAATATGAACTAAAAAGTGAAGTAAGACCTGGGAGATCATTGTGCATAGTAATAACAATATTGAAATGATGATCAACTCTGAAATCTTGGCTACTTTGATCCAATACAATACAATTATCCAAGATAATACCAAAGGATTCATGATGATAAAATGCTATCCACCTCCAGAAAGAGAACCGATAAATTCTGAAGGAAAATTATAGTATAATTTTATCTTTTTTTCTTGCTTTTTAAAAACCATCACTAATGTAGAAAAATATTTTGCATGATTTCACATGTATGATTGATATTATATTGTTTGTCTTCTTGGTCGGTGTGGGGTAGGGTAAGAGGGAGAATTTTGAATTCAAAATTTAAAAGGAAAAGAATGTTTTAAAAAATGAGTCTTTTAAAATAAATAAACAAATAAATAAATGAATGAATGAATGAATGAATAAAATAAAGACATCAGAGAAGCATGTAAAAGACTCATATGATAGACCAAAACATACTGTATTTCATTTTCTTTTTTGTTCAAAGTCTCTTCCAAAAAATGTTTTACATTATTGCATATGTAAAATCTATATCAGATTGCTTGCTATTGTGGACATTTAACACTAGTCTGTACCCTTTTTTGGCACCCCAAAACAACTATAGGAGTTTAAAGGGGAAAAAGTTTAATCTTGAGTTTGAAGTTATAACATGCTTCTTCACCCACCCACTCCACTTTTGTTTTTGTTTTTGTTTTTTTTTAACCCTTGTACTTCGGTGTATTGTCTCATAGGTGGAAGAGTGGTAAGGGTGGGCAATGGGGGTCAAGTGACTTGCCCAGGGTCACACAGCTGGGAAGTGGCTGAGGCCGGGTTTGAACCTAGGACTTCCTGTCTCTAGGCCTGACTCTCACTCCACTGAGCTACCCAGCTGCCCCCACTCCACTTTTGAATAAAGGTAGAGACAAAGTCTTCATTTATCTGTAAACAAACCTCTTAAGATAGAGTAGCAGAGGGGCAGCTGGGTAGCTCAGTGGAGTGAGAGTCAGGCCTAGAGACAAGGAGATCCTAGGTTCAAACCCGGCCTCAGCCACTTCCCAGCTGTGTGACCCTGGGCAAGTCACTTGACCCCCATTGCCCACCCTTACCAATCTTCCACCTATGAGACAATACACTGAAGTACAAGGGTTTAAAAAAAAAAAAAAGATAGAGTAGCAGAGAAAAGTGGACATAAGGACTATGTGGCTATTCTAAAGGTCTGGTGTCCAGAAGACCTGCCTCTTGTTCAGAGTGAGGTTGGAGTGCTCCAATGAAAGAGGCCTGAGAAAAGAATGTCATGAAGAGCATAAACTGGAACAGAGGGAGGAAGTAGACTGGCAGGGAGGGGTAGGAAAGGCAACTAGGAGAGTTGCCAGCCTTGTATGGCTGGTGCCTTCTCATTCTCTGGCCTGTTTTTTATTATTTCATAAATAATTATAAATTAAGATATGGTCTCTAGAGAATCTTAACCCTAACACCTTCTCAAGGAGTAGTGAGGGGAGAGAAGGAATGAGAGAATTTAATTCAAAATTCTATTTAAAAGGGTTAAATGGGGGCAGCGGGGTGGCTCAGTGGATTAAGAGCCAGGCCCAGAGACAGGAGGTCCTGAGTTCAAATCTGACCTCAGGCATTTCCTAGCTGTGTGATCCTGAGCAAGTCACACACCCCCATTGCTTAGCCCTTACCACTTTTCTGTCTTAGAACCAATACCCATTATTGATTCTATGATGGAAGGTTTAAAAAAATAAATAATGAAATAAAATAAAAGGGTTAAAATGTTTTTACACATAGTTGAGGGGGGAAAACATGTATTTTTTTAAAAGACTCATATGAACTGATATATAGAATGAGAATGAGTTAAACAAAATAAGGAAAACAATACAAAATGTTCAGGGCTTTGTTAATGAAAGGATCAAAAAAATGAATCTAAACTTGACCCTGAAAACAGGTGAAAAACTGCACCAGAACAATGTTTATGCTGTCATACTCCGTTGATATATTGCTTAGTTTTGCTAAATTTATTTTTTTCTCTTTTATTTTTATTCTTTGTTAATATGGATGGTACACCCCAAGAAAAGAGATATATTTAGAAATTAAAGTAAAAAAAAAAAACAAAATATACCAATAGACATTTTCTTTTTAAAAAGATAAAATTATCCAAAGTAGAATGGGCTGCCTTAGAAGGAGTGGCTTCACCTCGTTTGGGGTCTTCCAGGAGAGGCTTATCAGAGAATTTTATTCAGATATTGATTAAATTACATCAGCTAGGTGGTGCAGTAGATATAGCTCTGGTCTTGATGTCAGAAATATAAGGTCCAGGATCCAAAGAAGGAAGCACACAGAATGCGAGATGGTCCTCTGCCTGTGATGGTCAGAAAGGAGAGAGAGAACACAGGCTGGGAAAGAAAAGACAATGGAATGGGAAGGAGAGGACACCATTGTAGGAAGGATGGGACTCTAGAGTGGGAAAGAGAGGATCCTGCTAGTGGATAGTAAAATAACACTGATGGTGAGTATGCTTATCTGTATATCTTGCACTGTGCATTGCACCATAGTAAAAGCTTAATAAATGTTGAGCTGGTTGGAGATTGCTGGTGGGTGGATGGAATAGGATAGCTGTTGGATGGAAATGATAGCAGGAAGGACAGAAAGCTGATGGAGTGTCAAAGGAAAAAGAGGCGAGTATGAGCCAAAGCTTAGACATAAAAAAAAAAAAGAGGGGGAGGCATAAAGGTACAGAAGGAGGCCTTAGAGGGATGCTTCAAGACTCCCATTGGGTAGCACAGCCAGTCAGAACTTTGCCTGCCAGGCCCCAGGTAATACTGGGAGGCTGCTGGAGGCACAGCTTGAATATGGAGGCTTGGAAAAGGTGAGAATAGCAAAGGAAAAATAGTCAACTCAGTGAAAGTAAAAGATGCAAAAGGAGAATAAAGGTCCACTGTGTTGATAGTCCCTTTCTTTTTCCCAGTGGGCAAAGTTTCTGGTTCCAGACTTACCTTGTGGCTACCTTCCATCACCACCCCAAGTTCTCATTTCTGAGCCTCTCCCTACTTCCGTTCTCCAGCCTGGTTGGCCCATGACTCTGGGCTCTGGCCTCTGTTTGCACCCACAGAAACAAGTTGTCTGGCCAGAAAGTCTGGCCAACCCTTTTCCAGATCAGCTCCCAGACCATGAGGTAGGTAGGAATGTGATGCTTTAAGCCAGCTTCCACCTCCCATCCTGAGGATTACAGCCATCTCAGTCCCTTCTACAAATAATCCTCAGGAGGCACAGCCAAGACTACTCTTCCAGACTGAACCTCATCACCCAGAAGCGGAGGAGAGTGCTGTTTCTCCCACTCTCAGGCACCCCCTTTTAATTTCCCTATTTCCTTCACCTATAAAAGGATTGGGTTGGATTAGACAAACAAAAAATTCCCTTCGAATTCAAAATCAAATTCTACTCCCTAACCTTTTCTTCCTCTCCTTTTCCCTCCCCCCAAGTCCCTTCCGCCTCTCCCTTTCCTTCCCTCTCCAAAAACAAACACTAGACATTCCACCCCCAAGATGTAACCTTAGGGGCCTTCCCCCCCCAAAAAAAAAAACCTGGGATCTAAGGCAAAACCTCTTTGCACCATCTCCAACTCCCATTTCCCGCCTCTCCCCCAGGTTTTCTAATCCTTTTCAAAATGTCCCTTAATGTGATGTTTACTTGGGTTTTCTAATTGAAGGTAAAAATCAGTCCCTACAAATCTCCCTATAAACCCCCAAAAGTTTTTTTTTTAATTTTCCAGAATCTGCTGTCCTTGTGGCTGAGAGCACAATGCATTTCTCTCACTTCCTCCTTCTACTTTAGCACGGATTTTTGCCTGAGACCTCTCTATATATCTACAACTTAATTCCACATCTTTTTCATTCTGAGTCTTTCAGGAAAAGTACACACTGGGTAGTACAAAAGGGCCATCCCTCCTTTCTTCTTGCTCAAATACTGTCACCCCTCATTTCCAAAGAGTTCCTGACACTGTGGAGGGGAAGTCTCTAGCAGCTGAAGGACTGAGAAAGGTCTCTCTCCTGCAGAAGGTGGGATTTGAATTAATTCTTGAACCATGCCAGGGATTCTAAGAGCCAGAGGTAAGGAGGGAGAGCATACCAGGCATGGGAAGTCAGACAATAAAGGGCATGGAGATAGGAGATAGTTTGTCATACATAACTATGAAAAATAAAAAAAAAGTCAAGAGCGTCCAGATAATTTCACACAATAAGGTGTGCTCCCTGGTAGAGAAGTAATGAGATGGACTAAAGGCTGGATCAAACCGGTATCCATCTCTTCTTTTTTTTAAAGCCCTTACCTTCCCATCTTAGAATCAATACTGTGTATTGGTTCCAAGGCAATGGGGATTATGACGTTTCCAGGGTCACAAAGCTAGGAAATGTCAAAGATCAAATTTGAACCCAGGACCACCTATCTCCAGGATTGGCTCTCCATCCACTGAGCCACCCAGCTGCCCCCTACCCATCTCTTCTGATCCCGTTTCCTCGGAGGTCTGTTATTTAATGAGGACTAAATAAAATAAAAATTATAATGCATTGAGCACAGTGCCTGACACAAAATAGGCATTTAATAAATGCTTAGTCCCTTCTAAGGCCTCTTTACAATAACTATAATAATCTTGGAATCCAAAAAAAGTCTTAAGAGGCAGATAACAATGTTTTTCTGATAACAAAGCCCCACATCTGCATTATGTGTTCACCTATATACTGAGAGTCAGCAGAACTGGAAGGTCAATTTCAGCATCAAGCTCAGGAACTGGGATCAGAGGACCAAGGTTTGGATCCCAGCTTAGCTACTTACAACTTCTGTGACTCTTAGCAACTGACAACCTTTATGGTCCTCAATTTCTTCATCTGTATAATGGAGAGTTGGACTAGATAATGTTTTTGGTACTCTTAACACATTTGTACCTAGGTTAGCCAGTTTGTTGAATCAGGAAGGGCTCATTCCATGGTGTGGAAAAGCAGAGATCACAGTATCTATTCATAAGTCAGAGGAAGGAGAAAAGAACCACCAGTTACTCCAAGACTCCTATAGAATAAGTTTAGTTTCTTTTCTTTTTTTTTTAACTAATTTTTTTTTAATTTTAATTTTTTAAGTGAAATTTATCCTCAGATATCCTAACATCTCCCTCGTCTCCCTGAACCTTTGAAGGTAGCACCCCACAAAAAGATATGCACATATAAATTGTCTTTCATGGAATGAATGTTGTATTTTGTCAAAGGTTTTTTCTGCATCTATAATCATATGATTTGTTACTTTTGTTATTAACATAATCAATGTTATGATAGTTTTCCTTATATCCATATATGTACATACACACACACACATATATATATATATATATAAACTATCCTTGTATTTCTGGTATAAATCCTTATTTGATCACAGTGTATAATATTTTGGGATATATTGTTGTAGTCTCTTAGGTAGTATTTTACTTAGGATTTTTGCAGCAATATTCATTAATAAAATTAGTCTATTAGATCAGTTTTTCTAATATTAGGTGGATTTTGATGCTGGGAAATGTTTGCCTAAATTTCAAAAGGCTCTATTCTACTAGGCTCCCCACTTTTCTCTCCCTACACCAGTAATTCCCAAAGTGGGCACTACTGCCCCCTGGTGGGTGATGCCCCAATCCAGGGAAGTGGTGATGGCCACAGGTGCAATTATTTTTCCTATTAATTGCTATTAAAATTTAAAAAAAAATTATTTCCAGGGGCCTAAGTAATATTTTTTCTGGAAAGGGGGTGGTAGGCCAAAAAAGTTTGGGAACCACTGCCCTACACTCTTGGTGTCCTCATCAACTCCCATAAGTTTAATGATCATATTTATGATGCTGACATATGATACTGACATGTATGTATGTGTGCATTATATAAATGTATATGTATTATATATAGAAAGTAATCATTCTTGTGCCATCAATTGCCTATTTTTCATTGCAAACTGAATGTCTCCAATATATCTGAAATTTAATATGAACAAAATTGATCTGATTGTTTTCCCCCCTCTCACCCAACACACACACTCTCCCAAATTTCCCTTTTTCTGCAGATGGAACCAATTCCAATTGCCTCGCTTCATATCCTTGGTATCGTCCTCAATTCCTTAGTTTTCCTCGACCTATGTATCTAATCAGCTGTCAGATGTTGCCATTTCTTCCTCCCCAATATCACCCACTTCTGACAGATCTTAATGCTTCTCTCTGCTCACACATAGTTCAGGCCCCTTAGTTCAGGCCTTCACCTTTTGCCTAGATTATTCCAATAATCTCTTAATTGGTTTGGCTGCCTCAAGTCTGTCCTGACTCCACACTACTTCCAAAGTGATTTTCCTTAAGCACAGATATCACTTACCCATTCAATAAACTCCAGTGGCTTCTCATTGCCCCTAAAATAAAGTATCAACTCCTGCAAATCATATCACCTCCACTTTGCTCATCAGCCTCACCTCCCCCACTGGAACTTTGTACTCAATACCTGAAACTTCTATTTCCAGTTTGCCTTTGTGTGTTATAAAGAAGCAACTAGGTGTCACAGTGGATGGAGAGCTAGACCTGGATTTAGGAAGAGTTGAGTTCAAATCCAAACCTGAGACACTAAGTAGCTGTGTGATTCTGGACAAATATTTAACTTTAGCTTGCCTCAATTTATTTGTAAAATTGGAATAATAATAATATTTATTTTGGTTATTTTGAGGATAAAATGTGATATTTGTAAAGCACTTGAGGGCAGGAACTGCATCCCAGATAAATTTCACTTGCAGCCTATAAAGCTCTAATGTTCCTTATCCTTATTCTTACAGATGACTATTGGGTCCCAGAGATTATATTTCCTTCTCAGAATTCCAGAGGTACCTCCGAGTCTCTAGGGAGGAAAAGGGAATTAAGTTCATAGTTTCACCCAGTTTTTAGAGAGCATAGTCCCTCCAAATTTCAAGACTAAATCTCTCTTTTGTTTAAGTTCCAAGCATCCTGACTTCTCAGGGCTTTCTTGATAGCAACAAATCTGGCCTGGAATGCTGTCAAGTTGCCATAGCTAAATTTAGATTCTAGGTCTGGGGATACTACTTTGTTGCTCACCTGCGCTTATAACTAAAAAGGATAAATAAAAACCTAAACCTGTGATGGTGAACCTATAGCATGTGTGCCAAAAGGGGCATGAAAAGCCCTCTCTGTGGGCATACCTGCAGTCGCCTGCCAGATTCTCTTACTAAAAAGTCAGAGGGACTTGGGGTGGAGCTGTTCCCTGCCCCCTCTCCATGCACCTGAGGACATTCCTCACTTCCCCACCTCTCTACCCAGCAGCCCAATGGGAGCACTTCCTCCTCCCCTGTCTGGGATAAAGCTTTGGGGGGGGGGGGGCTCACATGCTGCATGAGGGATCAACATAGCAGCCTGTTGAGTCTGATTACTGTAAAGGTGATTCTTCAGGTGGGACTGGAGAGGAGTTAGGTTTGAGGGGAGCATAGTTCACAGTGTGGCACATTGCCAGAGGGGAGCAGAGCTGAAGGGGAGCAGGGCGCAGCACTTGGTCACTGGCCAGAGCATGGTGTGGCACTTGGTATGTGGGGGTAGGGGGGGGAGGCGGGCACCAAACTCAGTCTGGGGGCAGGGCCCAGCACTCCATCTCTAAAAGATTCACACCATCACTGCCCTAAATCAATTTCCCAGAGTTATACTATAAGGCCTAAAAGGGAGAGGCGGTAAGGTAGTCCTTCTCTTTACCTTCTCTTTTCAGTTCATGGTGCCAGGGCTGTGTGCCCTCATGTCTTCATACATAGACTATTTTTAAAAATCCTTATCTTCTGTCTTGGAATTGATACTAAGTATTGATTCCAAGGTAGAAAAGTGATGAGGGCTAGGCAATTGGGATTAAGTAATTTGCTCAGGATCACACAACTAGGAAAGATTTGAACCTAGGTCCTCAGGTCTCTATGCCCAGCACTCTCTATCCACTGGCCCACCTAGTTGCCCCCATACATAGATTATTGGAACAGTCTGCAATTTGGTCTGCCTGCCATAAGTCTTCCCCCACTCAAGTCCATTTCCTTTTAAATGTCCAAGTAATTTTCCTAAAGCACAGATCCAACCATGTCACACACACACACATACACATACATACCTCTCAATAAACTCCAGTGGCTCTCTATCACTTCTATAATCAAATATAAAATCTTCTGTTTGGCATTCAATACCCTTCATAACCTAGTTCTGCATGCCTTTGTAGACTTCTTATACCTTACTCCTCATCATGTACTCTTTGATCCAGTACTTCTGTCCTTATTCCTTGAACAAAATACTCCATCTCTTGACTCTGGGCATTTTCTCTAGTTATTCCTACTGTCTGAAATATTCTCCCTCCTCATCTCTGCTGCCAAGCTTTCCTGGACTTCAAGTCCCAGGTAAAATCCCACCTTCTATAGAAAGCCTTAACCAATTCTTAATTTTAAAGGGCATTTAGATGGTACAATGGATAGTATACCTATAGTGAGGAAGTTTCCTTTTCTTCCTTCAGGTTGCAGTTCATGTACCATGTCTAAATGATATCCTTCCTGATTCCCTTAACTGCAAGTATCCTCCTTTTTGAACTATGGTGGGTTTATTCTGTATATATATATATATATATGTTGTCTCCCATTGAAACATCAGCTTCTTATAAACAGGGATCATTTCATTTATTGTATTTGTATCTCCAGTACCTGACACAATGCCTTGCACATAGTAGCTGCTTAAAAATCCTTGTTGGTTGATAGGAGCCCCTTTACCATTATGTGTCACTGCTTTTATTCATCTAAAAATTGAGGGTGTCCAAACAAGTAGGAATGTTCTTTCCTCAGAGAGAATATCCTGAAATCACTTTTACTTCCTTTTCAGAAACAGATTTGGCATTACTATCACTAAGGCCCCAAGGCCTCCAGTTATGACTACACTGTGTGTTCCTGTTTTCTACTATGTACTTATCCAACCACAGCTGTTTTTGAGGGCAATGAGAACAGGAATGTAGAGGAGCTGGTTGTACTGGTTGATCTGGAATGAATGGCATCATTCAATTCAAATAAGGATTTATGTGGAAAAAATACACAAATGAAATAATCTCTGCCCTCAGGGAGCTTACATTTTACTGGGGGGAAAAACCTGTACCCAGAGAATTAATTACTCAATATATATGTAAAATAAATATAAAGTAATTTCTGAGGGTTTGGAAGAGTTTTAAGGGTTGATTCCAATAAGTAGGAATGAGGAGGCAGTAGAGGATGGGAGAAGGGGAGGTAAGAGCAGTGTTTGAGCTCTGGAGAACACCAGCTTCTGAAAATGTGTTGACCTTTGAATGCAAAATTGTGGGAATCTCCCATGCTGAGAATGCAGTCCTAAGGATCACAAAATCAAGACTCATTGGAATGGCTCTGAATGAGGACAAAATTATGATCTAGGCATTACTGAGCAAAAAGGATGATCCTTATGACCCTAGAGCAAGAGAACTAACCCCTGTTAAAGAAGTGGCCTTTACTTTAAATGTGCAAACTTAGTGAGCAGGCACGTGGCCAAGTATAAACCAGGTTACACAGATACATATCATGATGAAACCAATAGGGTTGTTCCAGCCCTGACTACCCCACGCCCAATTGTGTCATATCTCACCATCTTTCAACTGCTGATTTCATACTCAGTAGTTATTTATCCTGATAGACATTCTTCCTTAGAGAAAGGGGACTGGGCCAGCTGATCTCCAAATTACAAAGATGTAATAGGGCCAATTTAGTGGTTTTTTATGTTGTACTTGATATAACAGTGGCCACTCTTTTCTGTGGGGAGGAGAGTCAATTGTTTGATAATCCAGTTTGCTTGGTGAGACAGGGTTAGGTACATAACTCTAGCAGCACTAGGACTGAAGGGCCTTGAGGACTTTTCTGGAACCCATTATTAAAACTCCAAGCTAAGAATGTCTTGTCCTCTGAAACTTTGGGGCTTCTCTTCCTCCTCCTCCCTGCTTATTCAGAAATGACACAGTTTTAGAGCTTATCTTTCCCTCCTAGTTTCACAGAGTTCATTATCTTTGTTTCCATTATATAATTTTCCTTCTACATTCACCACTGTTATCTTGCCCTTCAACTAGGTGGATAGTGTTGGACTTGGGAGTCAGGAAAATCTGAATTAAAATCCTGCTTCAGCCACTTCCTTATATATGTGACACAAGGTAAGTCACAACCTCAGCTTCAGTTTCCTCATCTGTAAAATGAAGATAATAATAGCACCTATTAGACAGAATTATTTTGAGGATCAAAGGAAGCAGGTAGGTGGTTTAGTGAATAGAGCCCTGGGCCAGGAGTCAGGACCACCAGAATTAAAATCCACACTGAGATTCACTAGTTGTGAATCTAGTTGTGACCCTAGGCAAATCATTTAACCTCTGCCTAATTTACTGGAAAAGGAAATGGCAAAATACTCCAGTATCTTTGCCAAGAAAACCCCATACAAGGTCACAAACAGATAAAAAAGGAACAACAAAAGAATACTTTGCAAACCTTAAAATGATATACAAATGCTAACTATTATTATTTTTCAACTGACCTTCATGTATTATGGTCTCCAGTCCTTTGCTCATCTTAATCATCTTCTACTGAATGAGTTCTAGATTCTCAATGTTCTTCCTCAATGTGATTTCCAGAACTGGATTCAATACTCCATCTGTGGTTGACTAGGGCAATCACAGGAAAGCAGGAAATATTTTGGGCATTGTGTTCCAATTTCAACTCTTTTTCTGGACAGTGATTAAATCAATAATACCATTGCTTTACAAAAGACTGTCAATTGACTGCTGAATTTATAAATCTGCCATCCCTGTGATTCCGAAGACCAAAACTTTCTTCCCTGGCTACCATGACACCTATAAATATTGTCTTTTAATGTTAGACACAAGGTCCTTAAGAACAAGGATTGTCATTCTTTTTGTATTTGTATCACTAACACTTAGCAAAGTGTCTGGAGCACAGTGTTGTTCATTCTTTATTTTGAAGAGAACCATCATGGGGTAATGTCTTGAATCATGCATGAATTGGATTTAAGTGAGGTAGAATTGCACAGTCATCAGCCTCACTTTCTTCCAGAGTCATCCAAGTCCAGTAGAAAGAAAAAAAGTAAAGCTAACTAGTAATAGTTCAAGATGCAATGGATGACTTTGGTATCTTTGATATATGACCAAATTCTAAGTGCTCCACAGCACCTGCTTCAGGCTGCTTTCATGGCCATTGGAACAAAATGAACAAATTGTTCTCATCTACCCATTCCACCAGGGGAAGTCTTCATATACTTGGGATAGACATTTCCCTAACTCACCAAATGCCTATCAGTTACCCTTAACCTAGTTATTCCTTCTGCCAAGATGGTTTTACTGAGATGTGGTAGCTATGCATGTTACTGTTTCCTGGAGCCACAGGTAAATTGGGTGAAAGGCAGACAGACACCAAAGGTATATGAGCAGCCTTGTAAAAGGCTCAACACCAGGGGTGTGTTCAGGGAGAACCTGAGTATAGTAAAGGCTTAATAAATATTCATTTATTTATTCATTTTCACTCCCTTATCCTAAAAATTTAATCAATTAGTAAATCTTCTCAACTCCACAGTCACATCTTGCATCCTTTCCCTTTTGTCTACTCAGTGACCACCAGACCTTAGTTTAAGCTGTCATCACCTCTATGGCCTACTGCAATAGCCTCTTGGTTGGTTTCCCTGTGTCCTTGACTCTAGTGTCTCCCTGCTCCAATCTAACCTCTCTATATGGCTGCCAAAGTGATTTTCTTAAAGTGAGTCTAATCATGTCACCTACTCAGTAAACTCTAACAGTTCCCTTACCTTTAGAACCAAATATAAATTCCTTTATTTGGCATTTAAAATCTTTCACAACCGAGTCCCTATTTATTTTCCCAGCCTTTATACACATTACTACCTTTGGTGTACACTACGATGCAAATTAACCTGATCAATACACCTACATGTATTTTTATCTCCATTGCCTTTGCACTGGTTGTGTCCCCAAACATGGAATGCACCTTTCTCTCCCTCTGGCTCTTAGAATACCTATTTTCCTTTAAGGATCATGCAAACACAACCTTCTACATCAAGCCTTTCCGACTCTCCCCAGTTTTTCTTCCTTTCTCTCAGATTACCTTTTATCTATTTTGTATGTACCTATATATATCCAAGTTGTACTTATATACATTTCTCCCCTGGATTGATTTTAAGCTCCTTGGAAGGGATTTTCACTTTTATCTAAGTAGGATCTTTTCAATGAATGCTCGTTTATCTATTGAGTGTTAAGTGTGTGTTAAACTTGCAGTGTGCTGGAGATGGAACCCAGGGCTTGTAGTTAGGTTCCGGCTCAGAACTCAGGGTGTGAATCCTTTTTCTTAGGGCTCAGTTTCCTCTTTTGTAAGATGGAGAAGGGATGAAATTTGATTTACATCTCATATTCTGGAATATGACATTATATTCTAGCATTTCGAGTTCTGAACAGGCGAGGTGAGAGGGGAATCCCCGAGGCGGACCCTCAGGGATTTTGCTCTCAAGAGCCCCGCCCCGCCCCTAATCCGCTTTTCCAGCCAGCTAACCCCACCACCACAGCAGCCCAGACGCTTTTGCAGTGAACCCCTCCCACCTAGGGGCACCGCCTCCAGGCAGCTCCCTTTTCCACCCCATCCCCTCTCCCCTCCATAGCCCTCCATCCCCCTCAGTCCCAGCCTCAGTCCCGCCCCTTCTTGCGCTACGGTCAGTCTGCCAGTCTGTCAGTCAGTCACCCTCAGGGCCGCCAGCAACCGCAAGGGGGGGGGGTGGGACCGGGCGCATGACGTCATTTCCGGTGTACACAGACTGGCCGTCGCGGGCGCGGGGGGCGAGGACGCGTCGCAGGTGAGGAGCTGAACCTCCGGCAGGGTTGGAAGCTGGGTAGGTTTCGAGCCTTGGGTTTTGGCCGGGTGGAACATCTTTCTTGCGGTCCGTAGGTCCCTGTCTTCGGAGAGGAGAGGTCAAAGGCAGTGGTATGCGCTGCGCCGTGCTCTTGTCTTCTCCTCGGGGCCGGGGCCGCGGGGGGCGGCGGGAAAGGACGGAAGCCGGGAGGAGCTGTGCAGCTTGGGTTGTGGAGCCGATCTCGGGGCTGCTGTGAGCACCCCCCATCCCCACCCCCTCCCGAGGAGCTGGGTTCGGGGAAGCCGGGGACTGCAGCGCCGGGCCGAGACGGAACCAAAGCAACTGAGCCTCCCGCTGACACCTGTCACTGCACCCGCCGGGCGGGCTGAGGGACGGGGGTGGAGGCCAGCAGCACCGAGGCGCCCCGGGAGCCCGGGTGTGGAGGATACTTTGGGAACGGGGTGGGCCTTGGGTTGGGGGCACGGGAGCTATTAGCCCTGTTTTTGCTAAGAGCTTCTCCAAAGAAGAGGAGACAGCATTTGTCCCTCCTGGTTCTGTGCTCTCTCAGTCTGCCATCTCTTCCTTGAATTGGTCTGTTCCTAGACCCTTCTTGTCTATCTGGGACGAGGGTGATTGAGGATTGTTGGGGACGGGCTTACCCCCTCCATGCCAGGTTAGTGTATAAACTTATAAAAATTGTATATCACCAGGGCACTGGGTCAGAAATGTACGTAAATCTTGCTTATGACTCATATCTTCTCAAATCTGAGCTTAACAAGGTTTCACATAGGTTCCCTCCCTCCCTCTCTCGAAGTTGGCCAAGGGCAAGAAGGAAAGCCCCTAATCTTTCGAAAGTAGTAGTATACCCAGGAGCACCGAGTTAGAGCTCTCAGAGCTGCAGGTTATTCTGTATTCCTTTGCACGCACTAGTTAATAGGCATGTTTCCCAGGGAATCCCATAGAACTGTGCTGCCCCTGTTTGATCGATGATTTGGAGAACTCCGTGTACCCGAAAGAGAGAAGCTGTTTTTCTTCTTCTATTTTGTGGTTTTTCACCCTCTTCCTCCCCCCCCCCCCAACAAACAAAAAAAGCAAAACAAAACAAAAAACTTTATACTTGAGGAGTGGCCATCTTTTAGATAGTTTTGCTGGTCAAAATAGGAATGATGCCAGTTGGGGGATGGGTAGGGTTCCAAGTACCCTGCTGCCCTGGTTCTCTCCTCCATCTCCCTTACAATAGTATTTTCCTTTACAGTAGATTATTTCCTTAAACAGTCAACTTTTTTCACTTTATCACCTATACCTCTTAACCTATTCATCTTTCTATTTATCATTTTCTAGTACACATCCTGAGACTTTTCCTTTTGCACAGCAAAGGGAACGTGCTTTTCCTGTTTCATTTAGGCGTGTTCAAACGTGTCATGTGCTGGTCCATGTAGTGATTGCATTTTTCTATACTGCCCTTTCTGTGGTGACTGAGAGCACCAACTTGCAATGTAGAAAGTCTGGCCTGCTATTGTTTAGCGTGTACTAGGATGTAGTCTCAGTGTATGAAACAGAAAGCCTGAGTATAACATTCACAATTTTGGCAGGGAGGAGTCTTTAAAGGCACCGGCAGATGAATGACTATTCTAAGAAAAGGGTAATTGAATTTGTGTCTCTTCCCTGCTTCTAATACTGCCTGCTTGCAGTTCTCTGAGTAAACGAAACATTTCTGCTTGGCATGATAAGAATTTTGTTTATACCCACTCCAGAATTTGCCAGATGCAGATTCAAAGTTCCAAGGCAGTTACTAATTCTGTGTGTGTGGGTGTGTTTGTGGGATAATGTCTTTGTATTTTGTTGCTTTTATTTATATATTTTGAGAGAGTTCAAGGTTTGACTGAATGTAGTCTGTACTTCCTCTTTATGATTTTTCTTTTTAAGAGAAGTTATTCAGAATATCCAGGCGAATCTTTAAGCAAATGTTTCAGCAGATCTAATTTGTTTTTAATTTGCTTAGTTATTGATATTTTCAATGGTAGATTTTTTTTTTTGCATAGTTCATAAGTAACTCCATGTGAGGTCTTTAGTAGTCATTTTTCACTGTAGCATTTGAGAGACTAATCTATCTCTATTTTTGCACACAAATACGTAGGTTAACATTGGAGACAAAGATAGAAAAGTCTTCTCAGATTCCCTTGGCAGGCTTAGAGTTTTTCAATCTAAAATTATCTCCATATTTGTGGAAGACAGACCATGTTTCAACCATTATCCTTTTTAACTAGTTAAATGTTTAAGCTGAATTATTTCGTAAGTGGTTCTTCTGATGAAGCATGATTTAAGTCAGGGTTAGTATAGTGGAGTTTCTAAGTTTATGGGAAAATAGCTTCAGTTTGAATAGGAAATTGATTTGTCTTGCTGTGCCAAAGTATACCCCACCCCACTCCAATTAAATTTTGTTGTTGTTGACCTTAGCACAGAGAACCTGCTCTCCTTTATTAAATCTGTCAACATAGACTAAGCAACCTATTCAGGAGTCAGGTAGCAAGTTAGTGGCAGAACCAGGATTGAAACCCAAATTGCCTTCACTTTACTCTTTCCATGTTAACATGCTGCTTCTGTTTGTGGACTTTAACTCAAAATCATTTATTGTAATTCATTACACTTAAGGTTCATGAGACAAATTACATATTTTTAGAAGATTCTCATAACAATTTTGCAATATAATTATTCTCTTTTATAAACAAGGAAAATGAAGTCAGAGATTGTAGCTTTTCCAAGATCACACAGACTTTTTTTTATGGTAAATACAGCTCTTCTGACTTCCAAGTTCATTGTTATACTATACTATTCTGCCTCATTCAAAGATGAATAAGACAAATGATCCCCACTCACATAGAGTTTACAATGAGTAAGAGAGATGACACAGACACAAGTGTAATTAATGAGGCAGAATGTGATAAATGTATGAGTGGTATAAACAAAGTACTGCTAACATTCATAGGAAGCAGAAATCATTTCAATTTGGAATGATGATCATGGAAACCTTTCCCAGAGAAGGTGATATTTGAGCAAGACCCTGAATTATGGATAGGATTTCAAAAGCCAAAGATAGAGATTGAGAGTGACAGAGGAAATGGTGACATGAGCAAAGGCATAAGGAAAGGAAAGGAAGAGTATCTTCAGGGAGTAGTGAATAATCTGTTTACCCTGAAGTGGAATAATGTGACAATCATATGGAAAAGTAGTTTGGAGCTAAATTGTAGAGGTCCTTGAGTACAGAGCCATTGAAAGTTTTCTAAGTGAATAAAGAGATGACTGCTCTAGTGACTACTGGATAAAGGAAAAGCTCATCTTCAGAGGATGTGGAACAACACAAAATATTTTGTAATTACAATTATAAGTAGCACCTCAGTCTGAAATACTTGTGCTTTTATATATAGGCATACCAAAAATATTTTGGGGTTCTGTTCCAGGCCACCATAAAAAAGTGATCTTGCAATAAATTGTGTCATATTAACTTTTTGGTTTCCCAATGCATACAAGTTATGTTTACATTATACCATAGTCGATTACATGTAAAATGGTGTCATATTTAAAAAAACAATGTGTATACTTTAATTTTGAAATATTGCTAAAAGATGCTAACTGTTATTTGAACCTTTAATAGGTAGTAATCTTTTTGCTGGTAGAAAGTCTTGCTTTGATGTTGATGGCCGCTATGTCTCATCTGGGAGGTGGTTGCTGAAAGTTGGGGTGGCTGTGGTAATTTAAATAATAAGACAACAGTGAAATTTGCCAGTATTGATTGACTTCTTTCTTTCACTTGATCACTTACAAGCCATTGTAGTGTTATTAATTGTTCTAATTTCAATATTGTTGTGTCTTAAGGATTAGAGAGTCAGGAGAAGGAGCAAACACATGATATCAGTTAGTCTTAAATGGGCACTGTTTGTGGCACCCTAAAACAATTATAATAATAGCATCAAAGATCATAGATCACTATAACATTTAATGTTAGTTGATTAAATTAGTAATGAAAACATTTGAAATATTGAGAGGATTCCCAAAATATGACACAGGGACATGATGTGAGCATGAGCTGTTTGAAAAATGCAACTGATAGACTTGCTTAACTCAGGGTTGCCACAAACCTTCAATTTGTAAAAAATGCACTATCAGCAAAGCAAAATAAATTGAACTTGAGTAAAACGAGGTATGCTTGTATATTCTCTCAATGATAAGCTTGAATAAATAGTGAAAATCAGCTCTTTTTTTTTTTTTTGTACCCAGTTTTCAAGTAATACAAATCTTTTTTATTGTTAAGGTGATTTAACCACTCTGTTGATAAGAAGACAGGACGTGGTAAATTGGTATTTTTCTTGGTCTTGGAAAATTAAAAAATCACTAGTATATAAAATTTGCAATAGGAGTATATATAAGTAGAGAGAACAAATATTTTTTTAATTACTTGAGAATAATTAATTTGAGTGGCAAATTATTTTCATGTTATAGAATGAATGTACATTTATATTAACACTTATTAAGCTCCTCTGTGCCAAACATACACATATATGTATATGTGTATGGATATATATATATATACATACATATATATATATATTTCCTTCAAGGAACTTAAATTCATTCTTGTTCATAAGTTATATGCATTATTTCCTATACTATGAAATTTGTTTAAATATTTCATTTCTTGGCTGAAAAACTAGAGAAAGATTATGGAAAAGGTATGTTTGAGCTTAGGAAAACTATTTTGGATTTCTTAAAGGCTCTAACTATTATAATTACATGTAATTTTTTGCATCTCATCTTTTAAAACATTGAGGTTGGGTGATGAGATGGTGCACACCTATAATCCCTACTCTTGAGGGAGCTGATGCTCTTGGGAGATTGTTAGATTACTTGAGCACAAGAGTTCTGATTTTCAGAGAGCTAAAAGCCAACTGAGGTGTCTCCTCTGAGACTGACTCTTAACATGTTGAAGGGTAAGAGCATCCTATGGGAGAGGCAACTGGCTGAGGTTAGAAATGGAGCAGTTTAGAACTAATGTGCTAATCGTAATATTGCAATATTAATATTTAATATAACACAATATATTAATATAATATATTAATATTAATATTATGCCAGGTGTAATGTGCTAAGTAATATTTAGAAATTTGTTTGGAAATATAATATTAGTAAAAAATTGGTATAGTAACCATTTATAAAACAATTAACTCTTAAGTCACAAGGATGATAATAGCTTTTGACAATTTAATTTTAATATATATAAAAAATAAGGAGGGAAGGAAACAGAAAAACATTTTCTAGCCTGCCACCCTAGTCTTACCAGCCCATATGAGTGTCTTCCACCCAAGCCATCAATGCTGGATCTCAGACAAGCTCCCAGCCAAAAATTTCCAGAGCGAAGACCCAGCCTACCCTACGGTCTCATTTTTATAGTCCTTCTTCTCCACATCACGTCCTTTTCCTGAGCGTTGGTCTAGCACATCTCAGGAACCAAAGTCTCTCTCTGTTTGAAGCATTCCAGCCAAGCCAATGGGCTGGTGCAGACAATCAGAAAGTTCACGATCCTAGGAGGAAGGGGTTTCCGTCACACATAATTATTATTGGTTTGAGCCCATAGGTGGCTGCTGCATCTCTAGCCTGGGAAGATTCAATATCAACAATAACAAAAAAGTCAAAGAAAAGAAAAATTGAAGGGAAACTTACAAACTTTTGGACCCCTGTGATCATAGAAGCCCCAACCTATTTTCTAAAAGTGATTTTTCTCAAATGAAGTTTTAAAAAAATTATAAAATTTGTTTTCCAATTACATGTAAAAACAATTTTAACATTTGTTATTTAAAATTTTGACTTCCAAATTCCATCTCTCCTCCCTCCTCTTTCTCCTCATTCAGAAGGCAAGCAATTCCTCAAATGAAGTTGTGACATTATCCCTTTTCCAACTGTAAATTCCTGTGGCTCCCTGTTGCCTCTTAGAGAAAAGATAAACTCCATTTGGCAAAATCCTTTACTACCTGGCCTGCAATCTATCATTACAGCCTCATTATATTTACTCAGTCATTATTTCCCTTCCAACATAATACAGTCTAGACCAGTGATGGTGAACCTTTTAAAGATGGAGTGCTGGGCCCTACCACCCCCCACCCCAACCACCAGATGGAGTGCCATGCCAACCCCCCCAGGTCCCCTGCCATGCCTCCCCCCCCTAGTTCTGCTGCCTGTGAGCTACCCTCCTTACCCCCTGTGTGCTCCCTTTGACTGCTGGGCAGAGGGGCAGGGGGATGTGAAAAAATGTCATTAGACATGATGGAGAGGGAGAGGAGAGCAGCTCCACCTGAGTCCCTCTGCCTTTCTAGTAATGAACTCTAGGGGTGGGGGTGGGGTGGGGAGGGAGTGGTGGCCAAGTGCCCACAGAGAGTGCCGTCTTTGGCACCTGTGCCATTGGTTTGCCATCATTGATCTAGACAAACTGTTCTTCATACATTGTTCTCTTATCTCTAGTTTCTGTCTTTGCACAGGTCATACTCCATATCTATCCTTAGCTTTCCCTCTTAGACTCCCTTACTTTCTTTGGCTTGGGTGCTAACTTCTTCATTAAACCTTTCTGGATCTTCACCACTATCTTGCTATCCCCACTCTCTTATAAGTGCCTACCCTTTTTAGATACTTTGAATTTATTTTATATTTATTTTGTATATATTTATATATGTACTTTTTGCCTTTTCTGATAGAATGTAGCTTAATATATGCATTTTTTATCTTAAAAGGTCAATCAATAAATAGTGGTATGTTATTTGTATCTCTTGTCTATTGTATTGTATGACTGTAAGGATGTGGTCTGTAGAAGAAAACTGTCTATGAAAGTCAACCTCTTTTAACAACCTTATAAAAGATTGCTCCAGTTCACTATTAATAAGAGAAATGCAGACCAGAACATCTCTTAGGTTTCATCCCACAATCAGAAAATTGACAAAGTGACAAAAGATGGGACTAGCTAATGCTGTAGGGACTATGGAAAAATCAACATACTAATAATGCATTATTAGTGGAATCTTGATTTAGTACAGTCATTCTGGAAAGCATCTTGGAATTAATAATTGCAAAGAAAATGGCTAAAATACTCATGTCTTTTGAATCAAAAATCCACCATTTATCATATACCCCAAGGAAAGAAAGATCTTGTATGTACCAAAATATTCATAGTACTTTTTACAGTAGCAAAGAATGGGAAGCCAAGTAAATGTTGATTGACTGGAGAATGGTTAAACAAACTAAGGAATGTGAATATAATGACAAATTACTGAACCTTAGGAAATGATGAACACAGAGAGGCATGGGAAAGCTATGAACTGATGCAAAGTAAAGTAAGCAGAACCAGTAAAATAATAAATATAATATAAATAGAAATTAAAGAAAAAAGATGCACAGTCAGAGAAGTTCAACTCCCTCACTTTTTTGAAGATGTGGGAGACTGTGGATATACTATATTGTATGTATCTTCAGGCACAGTTGGTAAGTGTAAATGAATTTTTTTCTTTTTGGGGGGTGTGCTACAGGTCATGGTCCTCTTGGTAAGAGAGGGAATAGATATATTTGGAAAGAAAGATATTGTAAAAACAATAAATAAAAACAAGTCTACTTGTTTTTTCTCATGACTTCATCATGTATGCCTTTGATGTGTGTTTAGACAATAACTAAATGTTTATACTTAAGTTAAGCATGTGAATTTGTAGTATCTAGTATCTTCTCAGTTTTTTTTTTTTTTGTTTGTTTTGTTTTTTTTTTTTGCTAGAGGTACTGTGATTTTTTTCTATTTTTTTGGAATCTTATCTTTGAGATACTGTTATGGGCTAGGACTGCCCCAGGGAAATCCCCTAGTAGTTTGTGTTTGATATGGGAACAAAATCCAATGACACTGATTTTTTTCCTTGCTTTTTCTTGCACAAAACATTCCATCTTCTGATTCTATCTTTTTATTGGATCTCCCCCATGCCTGGAATTCTCTCCTTCATCTTTGCCTCTTGACTTTCCTGGCTTCTTTCAAGTCTGGCTAAAATCCTTCCTTCTACAGGAAGCATTTCTTGATTTGCCTAAATACTGGGGTCTTCTTTCTGTTATTTGTTTCTAAATTATCTCATGTGTCTTGTTTGTACATAAACTTTGCCTTTGTATCCCCAGTGCTTAGGTGTTTGTTATTGTTCAGTTGTGGTGGACTCTTCATGATCTTGTAGACCATACTGGCTATGGAGTTTTCTTGGCAAAGATACTGGAGTGATTTGTTATTTCCTTCTCCAGTGGATTAAGACAAACAAAAGGTAAATAACTTACTCAAGGTTATACAAGTAGTAACTGTCTGAGGACAGATTTGAACTCATGTATTCCTGACTCTAGACCCAGCAAGTACTTTATCCATCGAGCCATCTAGCTGCCCAGCTTAGCTGCTTGTTGATTGACTGACCGACGGATATGCTTGTAGGTCATTCAGTAGTTAAGAAAAGATTTATTTAGTCATTTCAATAGGGATAATCATTGAAGATACTCTTGTTTAATTAAGCTGTTTGAATTTCTATTTCCTGAGTTGTACATTGTGAAAATAAAAATTATTTTTTCCCCTCAAAGGAAAATTCTTATTAATTTGATTCAGTTATCTATATATCTTAGAAATGAGATCTTTATCAGAGAAAATTACTGCAAATTTTTTTCCATTTACCTGCTTGTCCTCTTCTTTTAACTGAATAGATATTTTTTGTGCAAACCTTTTAAATTTTACACATTCAGAATTTTTCATTTCACTTTCTCTTACTCTCTCTACCTTTTGTTAGGTCATGAACTCTTCCTTTATTCATAAATTTGTCAGGTAGTTTCTTCCATGCATCAATTTTCTGCATCAATATCATAAATCTTTCTGTGCTTTTCTGTATTGATGCAGAATGTGGTAAGCACCACGAAAACAACATATATATATGTATATGTATGCATATATATATGTATGTATATATATGCACATGGAAAGAATCACAAAAAAATCAAAAGTAAATACTGTAAAATTATAAATAACAAGTATGATTTCAAAAAAGACTTATGAGAAGATACTTCCATCCTATCCTTTTGTGGAGGTTGACTACTACACGTTTTCGGTCTTTTTAAATTTATCAATTATGCTGGATTTTTTTTCATCTTTAAAAGAATACTTTCCAGAGTGATAGATCAGGTATACATAATACAGTAGTAAATGACTGTAGTAATCTAGTATTTGATAAACCTAAAAACCCAAACTTTGGGGATAAATACTTAATGACAAAAATTACTAGAAAAAAACTGGAAAATAAGCTGGCAGAAACTAGGTATAGACCAACATCTCATACTGTATACCAAGATAAAGTCAAACTGGGTATATAATCTCAACATAAAATGATATTGTAAGCAAATTAGGGGAACATGGAATAGTTTCCTTGCCAGATCTATGGATAAGGAACAAATTTATGGCCAAACAAGAAATAGAGAGCATTCAGGATATAAAATGGATAATTTTGATTATATTAAAGAGTTTTTGCACAAACAAAACCAATGCAACCAAGATTTTTTTAAAAAAGCAGACAATTGGCAAAAAATTTTCACAGCAAGTGTCTTTGATAAAGGTCTCATTTCTCAAATGTATAGAGAACTGAGTCAAATTTATAAGAATCCAAGAGATTCTCAAATTTATATTCAAAGGATTTGAACAAGTAGTTTTCAGATAATGACATCAAAGCTATCTGTAGTCATGAAAAATTTCTCTAAATCACTTTTGATTAGAGAAATGAAAATTGAAGCAACTCTGAAGTAATACCTCATACCTATCATATGGATATATATGATCTGATATAATGAAATTCTACTGTTCTAGAAGAATTGATGAATAGGATAATTTCAGAAAAACCTGTACTTACATGAACTGATGCAATACGAAGTGAATAGAACCAAGAGAACATTGCACTTAATAACAGCAATATTATATGATGATTTGCTGTGAATGATTTAGCTTTTCTCAGGAATACAATGATCCAAGATGACTCCAAAGGACTTATGATGAAAAATGCTGTCCACCTCCAGAGAAAGTACTGCTGGCATATCAAAGCATATTATTTTCCACTTTATTTTCATTGTGGTTTTTTTTTATATGTATCTTCTTCCACAGCATGACTAATATAGAAATATAGTTTGTATGATTCCAGATTATAACATATCAAATTGCTTAATGTCTCAGGGAGGGAAGGATGGAGAAATTTTGAAACTCAAAATTTTAGAAAATGAATGTTAAAAAATGGCTTAGTATGTAATTGGGAAAAAAAATAAAACATTGGGAAAAATTAACTATAAGGTCATTGAGGCCAAGGAAAAAATTTATTTCCATCTCTCAGCAAGAGACCTTGTAAAATACTTTTCCTTTTCCCACCATATGTTTGTATATGTTTTTACTTTATTCCTATTTTAAATAAAAACATTATAATAAACAATGTGGAGCCAGTTATGTTTGTCTGGTGTTAAGCCTAATATTGCAATCCTTTGTTTAATTAAAAAAACTAATATAAACAAAAATAAAACAATACTATTTGTTATATGAGGTGGTTCTTTGGGAGGTTGAGAGGAAAAATTATGAAGATTTTTTAAAAATCAGTAGAAACTTATTTTTTTAAAAGAGTCAATGAAGGAATAAAAGTTTTTCTGTGTAAGCAGTGAGGGCATAGTTGAGATCATTTAGAATGGACCATATTGTTAAAGTACTGTGCCTTCATCATTGTTTGGTATTTGAGTATAGATAAGGCAGTTAAATGATAGGAGTGATCTAGGAGTGAAGAGCAGGGGGACATACAAATGGCAGCAGGACAAAAGAATTGTAGATAGAAGTGACTATATATAATTGAATTGATTACAGTGTCAAAACTGAAGCAGGGAGAAGGGAAGCTAGGGTAGAGGTGATGGACTAAGAAAACTGAGAATGATAAAATGACTAGAGGCTGTGCTGAAGATGAAGATCAGGTTTAGGAAGGATGACGTAGAGAGTGAAATTGCACAAATCAATTATAACGAAAGAAGGGAATTTCAAAGTTCATAATTATAGAGGTGGTAATTATGGGCAATAATGAAATCTTAGCTATTACCATTCTTATAAGTGGCTATGGTAGGTTGATGCTATACATCATGGAGGTTGAAGCAATTGAAGTGCGATGCCACAGTATTTGAGGGGACATCTATATAAAATTAAAGTCTTCAAGTGTAAGGTTAGAGGTGAATAGAGTGCTAAACTTAAGAGTCTGGAAGGCGTGAGTTTAACTTATACATAAAAAATTTACTGGTTATATGACCATGGGCAAATTATTTAATCCCTCTCAGCTTTAGTTTCCTTTTTGGTAAAATGGAGATAATACTAGTACCTGCCTCACAAGACTGTTGTGAGATTAAAATGAGACAATATATGTAAAGTGCTTTGTAAACCTTATAATAGTATGTAATTATATAGGACAGCTGGGTGATACAATGGACAGAGCACCAGGTTTATATTGACACCAGTCTGGAAGGCTCATCTTCCTGAGTTTAAATCCAACCTTGGACATTTCTCAGCTGTGTGACCCTAGACAAATCACTTAACCATCTTTGCTGCCCCTCCCCCCAAAAAACCAACCCAAACCCAACTATTATAAGTATATATGGAGCATTTTTCATACTGACAGTAGTAGGCTTTATGTGGACAGAAATTATTTGTTATCTATATAAAAATGTAATTTTTAAAAGTTAAATAAGACAAAATTATTAGTGATATAGGATAACTTCCTAAAATTATTATTATTTTTAAATTTTTTATTTTGAATATTTTCCCCTAGTTACATATTTCATGTTCTTTCTTTCTCCCCCCAACCTCCCTATCCCCCCTTAGCTAACGTTCAATTCCACTGGGTCTTACATGTATTATTGATCAAGGCCTAATTCCATATTATTGATAGTTGGACTAGAGTTATCGTTTAGTGTCTATATCCCCAATAATATCCCCATCAGCCCATGTGTTCAAGCAGTTGTTTTTCTTCTGTGTTTCTCTTCCCACAGTTCTTCCTCTGAATATGGCTAGTTTTCTTTCTCGTAAGTCCCTCAGCCTTGCTCTGGAACCTTGCATTGCTGCTAGTAGAGAAGTCCGTTATGTTCGATTGTATCACAGTGTATCAGTCTCTATGTACAATGTTCTCCTGGGTTTGCTCCTTTCACTCTGCATCAATTCCTGGAGGTCATTCCAGTTCACATGGAATTCCTCCAGTTCTTTATTCCTTTGAGCACAGTAGTATTTCATCACCAACAGAAACCACAATTTGTTCAGCCATTCCCCAAAGGAAAGACATTTTCTCATTTTCCAATTTTTTTGCCACCACAAAGAGCGTGGCTATAAATATTTTTGTACAAGTCTTTTTCCTTATTATCTCTTTGGGGTATAATCCAAGCAGTGCTATAGCTGGATCAAAGGGCAGGCAGTCTTTTAGAGCCCTTTGGGCATAGTTCCAAATTGCCATCCAGAATGATTGGATCAGTTCACAACTCCACCAGCAATGCATTAATGTCCCAATTTTGCCATATCCCCTCCAACATTTATTACTCTCCCTTGCTATCATTTTAGCCAATCTTCTAGGTGTGAGGTGGTATCTCAGAGTTGTTTTGATTTGCATTTCTCTAATTATTAGAGATTTAGAACACTTTCTTATGTGCTTATTGGTAGTTTTGATTTCTTTATCTGAGAGTTGCCTGTTCATGTCCCTTGCCCATTCATCAATTGGGAGATGGCTTGATTTTTTGTACAATTGATTTAGCTCCTTCTTGAGATCTATTTATCATCTCCAGATAATCTTATGAGGACAATTTAGTTGATAAGGAAGTAACAGGACAGGGGAGATCTTTCTGTTAGCTCATTGCTGCTTCTGCATCTCTCTTGCAGCATGGAGTTTATTATATATACTTCAAGACTCATTTCACACAAAAGAACCCCCCCGAAACTTCACATTTGCACAGAAACACGAATTATGTCATATCAAAGCACAATAAAGTTATAGTTTTACAAAGAATTTTCTTATGTAGATAATGCCAGATGAGAAAAAGTCTCAAGGTTAAAAATGAGCCTCACTTTATCTAAAAGTTATTTTGCCTGAGCTTGCCACTCTGTGATGTTGGGATGCCTGGAGCAGTTAGGGAGATATACCCACAGCTACAGCTTTACTCTGCTGAGTGAAAAAAGGCTGTTAACTCATTAAGTGCTGGTTTACTAAGAACTTAAAGTTTTCCTAGAGGCTATAATGTTTTTCAATAAGACAAGGTGTGGATCATAAAAGGGGTCAGAAGAGGAGTCTCAGATTTTCATCTATTTAAGGCTCTGTTTCTCTTATTGGCCTCCCACAGCTCCTTGTATATTTGAGTAATTAGACCTTTATCTGAGTTTTTTGTTATAAAGATTTTTTTTCCCAATTTGTTGTTTCCCTTCTAATTTTGGTAGCATTGGTTTTGTCTGTACAAAAACTTTTTAGTTTAATGTAGTCAAAATTATTTATTTTACATTTTGTGATTTTTTTCTAATTCTTGCTTGGTTTTAAAATCTTTCCCTTCCCACAGATCTGACAAGTATACTATTCTGTGCTCACCTTATTTACCTATAGTTTCCTTCTTTATATTCAAGTCATTCACCCATTCTGAGTTTATCTTGGTATATGGTGTGAGATGTTGATCTAGGCCCAATCTCTCCCATATTGTTTTCCAATTTTCCCAGCAGTTTTTGTTAAATAGTGGGTTTTTGCCCCAAAAGCTGGATTCTTTGGGTTTATCAAAAACTGTCTTGCTGAGGTCACTTACCCCTAGTCTATTCCACTGATCCTCTCTTCTGTCTCTTCGCCAGTACCATATTGTTTTGATGACTACTGCTTTATAGTACAGTTTAAGATCTGATACTGCTAGGCCACTTTCCTTCATATTTTTTTTTTCATTATTTCCCTTGATATTCTTTTTTTAAATTTTATTTTAAATATTTATTAATATTCGTTTTTAACATGGTTACATGATTCATGCTCCTACTTTCCCCTTCACCCCCCGAACTCCCCCCACCCATGGCCGACACACATTTCCACTGGTTTTATCATGTGTCATCGATCAAGACCTATTTCCAAATTGTTGATAGCTGCATTGGTGTGGTAGTTTCGAGTCTACATACCCAATCATGTCCACCCCAACCCATGCATTCAAGCAGTTGTTTTTCTTATATGTTTCCTCTCCTGCAGTCCTTCCTCTGAATGTGGGTAGCATTCTTTTCCATAAATCCTTCAGAGTTGTCCTGTGTCATTGCATTGCTGCTAGTACAGAAGTCCATTGCATTCGATTTTACCACAGTATATCCATCTCTGTGTACAATGTTCTTCTGGCTCTGTTCCTTTCACTCTGCATCAGTTCCTGGAAGTCTTTCCAGTTCACATGGAACGCCTCCAGTTTATTATACCTTTGAGCGCAAAAGTATTCACATCACCAGCATATACCACAATTTGTTCAGCCATTCCCCAATTGAAGGGCATACCCTCCTTTTCCAGTTTTTTGCCACCACAAAAAGCGCAGCTATAAATATTTTTGTTCAAGTCTGTTTATCTATGATCTCTTTGGGGTACAAACCCAACAATGGTATGGCTGGATCAAAGGGCAGGCAGTCTTTTATAGCCCTTTGAGCATAGTTCCAAATTGCCAGCCAGAATGGTTGGATCAGTTCACAACTCCACCAACAATGCATTAATGTCCCAATTTTGCCACATCCCCTCCAGCATTCATTACTCTCCCCTTCTTTCATTTTAGCCAATCTGCTAGGTGTGAGATGGTACCTCAGAATTGTTTTGATTTGCATTTCTCTAATTATTAGAGATTTAGAACACTTTCTCATGTGCTTATTGAAACTTTTGATTTCTTTACCTGAAAATTGCCTATTCATGTCTCTTGCCCATTTATCAATTGGGGAATGGCTTGATTTTTTATACAATTGCTTTAACTCCTTGTATATTTGAGTAATTAGACCCCTGTCAGAGTTTTTTGTTAAAAAGATTTTTTTCCCAATTTGTTGTTTCCCTTCTGATTTTGACTACATTGTTTTTGTTCGTACAAAAGCTTTTTAGTTTAATATAAACAAAACCATTTAATTTACATTTTGTAATTTTCTCTAACTCTTGCTTGGTTTTAAAGTCTTACCTTTCCCAGAGATTTGACAAGTATACTATTCTTTGTTCACTTAACTTATTTATAGTTTCCCTCTTATATTCAAGTCATTCACCCATTCTGAATTTATCTTGATGTAGGGTGTGTGATGTTGATCTAAGCCTAATCTCTCCCATATTGTTTTCCAAATTTCCCAGCAGTTTTTGTCAAATAGTGGATTCATGTCCCAAAGGTTGGGCTCTTTGTGTTTATCATACACTGTCTTGCTGATGTCATTTACCCCAAGTCTATTCCACTCATCCTCCCTTCTGTCTCTTAGCCAGTACCATATTGTTTTGATGACTGCTGCTTTATAGTATAGTTTAATATCTGGTACTGCTAGGCCCCCTTCCTTCACATTTTTTTTTCATTATTTCCCTTGATATTCTTGGTCTTTTGTTCTTCCAAATGAACTTTGTTATAGTTTTTCCTAATTTAGTAAAAAAGTTTTTTTTTTTTTTCTGGGAAAATATTGTTTATTATCAGATGCATGCAACTGCTAATAAAGAATGACTATCACAGCCTCCTAAGAGGAAAAAGAGAAAAAAGTTTTTTGCTAGTTTGATAGGTAAGGCACTAAATAGGTAAATTAATTTGGGTAGGATGGTCATTTTTATTATGTTAGCTCGTCCTACCCATGAGCACTCAATGTTTTTCCAATTGTTTAGATCTAGTTTTAATTGTGTGGAAAGGGTTATGTAGTTGTGTTCGTATAATTCCTGTCTTTGTCTTGGTAGATAGATTCCTAAGTATTTTGTATTGTCTAGAGTGATTTTAAATGGAATTTCTCTTTCTATCTCTTCCTGTTGTGATGTGTTGGAAATATATAGAAATGCTGATGATTTATGTGCATTTATTTTGTATCCTGCAACTTTGCTAAAGTTGTTGATTATTTCCACTTACTTTTTAGTTGTTTCTCTAGGATTTTTTAGTGTTTCCAGTACAATGTTTAATAATAGAGTTGACAATGGTGACTTGTTGCACTTCTGATCTTACTGGGAATGCTTCTAATTTATCCCCATTGCAGATGATGTTTGTTGATGGTTTTAGATGTATATACCATTTATTATTTTTAGGAAAGGCCCTTCTATTACTAAACTTTCTAGTGTTTTCAGTAGGAATGAGTGTTGTATTTTGTCAAAAGATTTTTCAGCATCTATTGAGATAATCATATGTTTTTTGTTGGTTTGCTTGTTGATGTGGTCAATTATGTGGATGGTTTTCCTAACGTTGAACCATCCTTGCATTTCTGGTATAAATCCCACCTGATCATAATGAATAACCCTCATGATCACTTGCTGGAGTCTTTTTGCTAGTATTCTGTTTAAGATTTTTGCATCTATGTTCATTAGGGAAATTGGTCTATACTTTTTTTCTGTTTTTGATCTACCTGGCTTTGGGATCAGTACCATACTCAAATTATTTTGAAACAAAAATTGTTTTATATGTAATCAAATGATTTATAAGTTCGTGGAAATTTTATAGCTTTTAGGCTATTGGGTAATTTAATGAAAACGTTACCTATTTTAAAATATTAAAATAAAATAGATGAGTACATTCCTGCTCAGTTTGAACTCATTCTCTCTACGCTGCTTTGCTTAATATACATATTTAAACATACCTTTTCCTTCCTTAGAAAGAATTCTATTAGATGTTTTAGCCCTATAGTGTATTAATTGCACTAGATAGTGAGGGTACCATTATCTTTCTAATCACTCCAGTTCACTCCCTCCAAATCATTTTTACTGAATTCTTTATATCTAATCTATTTTTGCTAAGTTTTAAAATTTTCTCACTAGCATCTTTCACATGCCGTCTTCTCTTTTCATAGGGCCATCACTTTAATTCAGGCTCTCATTTCCTCTAGCCTGGATTTTTTTTTTGAAATAAATTTGATTTTATATCATTTGTCTTTTCCTCACTTATCTTTCCTAGTATAGCCCTTTTCCAGGTAGCCATCCCTTATAACAAATAATAAAAAAGGACAAAGAAAACAGTTCTTGAAAATTAACCAATGTATTGAAAAAGTCTGATATGTGTATATTCCACACACCTGGTCCTCTTCACTCAACCTCGGCAAAAAATTGGGGAAGGGAGATTGCTTTCTCATTGTTTTTCTTTGGAGCCAAGATAGATTGTTAATAATTTCATTGTATTCAGTTTTAATTGTTTTGTTATTGTTCTTTCCATTTGCATTGTTATAGTCTTTGTATACTCTTTTCCTGGTTTTGCTTATTTCTTTTTGCATCCATTCATATAGGGTCAGTGATGGTGAACCTTTTGGAGACCGTGTTTTGTGCCCTGCCCCCCAAACCCTCCACATAGGAGAGAGAGGAAGCACTACCATTGGGCAGCTGGGCAGAGGGGTAGCTGAAGTGAGGAATGCCCTCAGTGAGTGTAGAGAGGGGGAGGGGAGTGGACTAAGTACTCTGCTCACCTCTAGCTCTGTAGCCTGTTAGCCACCCACCTTACCCTCTGCGTGCTGCCATTGGCTGCTGGGCAGAAGGGTCAGGGATGTGAAAAAAGTCATCAGGCACGGTGGAGAGTGGGGAGGGAGTAGCTCCACCCAGTCCCTCTGCCTTTCTAGTAAGGAACTTTGGGGATGGGGGTAAGGAAGGTGGCCAAGTGCCCACAGAGAGTGCTCTGCGTGCCATCGGTATGTCATCATTGATATAGGTCTTTCCATGCTTCTTTATTCATTATATTCACTGGTTCTTTAAATGTGGTAATATTCAATTACTTTTGTATACTATATGCTTTTGCCATTTCTCAATTGATAGCCATCCACTTTGTTTCCAGTTATTCGTTACTACCAAAAATGTTGCTATATTTTTATTTTTATGAGAACTTTCTTTTTATCAGTGACCACATTCCAGTATTTGCCCAGCAAGGGAATCTCTGGATCATAGGTTATTGGACATTTTAGTCACTTTGTAAAATTTGAAGTTGTTTTTCAGAATTTGCCTGGACTCCATTGCAATTGCTTCCTAATTGCACTTCTGTGTTCTAACCTTTTTCCTTTCCATCCATCCTTTGTACTGCTGCCAAAATAATCTTCCTAAAGTATGAGATGGACCATGTCACTCCTGTGCTCAAGAAATTTCAGTCCCTCATTATTTAACCTTTAAGATAAAATACCAACTCTTTTTTGCAATTCTTTTGCAGCCTGGTTTCAGCTGATTTTTTCTGACTTTATGCACATTCCCCACCCATACTCTACATTCCAGCCAAACTGACCAACTTGTCTCCTAAAGTAGATACTCTATCTCTGGTTTTTGGCTCTTTGCCTAGAATGTATTTTCTCCTCACTTTTTTACTTCCACCTCTTATACTCCTTTGCTCCTTCCAAAGTTCAGTCATGTACTCTTGCCTTCTGGAAGCCTTTTCTTTTCTCTATAGTTGATATAGCTTTCTCCATTCACCTAAAATTATCATATGTGTATGTATTTGTTGACATGTTGGATCCCTCTAGTAGAATTTAAGATTCCTGATGGCATGGATACAAAATGAATAATAGTCCCTGTCAGTGTAAAACTGTAGAGGTGATTATTATACTGGATATTCCAATAGTCTTGGTGCAGTTTTTTTTTTTTTTTATAAACCCTTACCTTTGTCTTGGAGTCAATACTGTGTATTGGCTAGACAATGTGGGTTAAGTGACTTGCCCAGGGTCACACAGCTGGGAAGTGTCTGAGGCCAGATTTGAACCTAGGACCTCCCATCTCTAGGCCTGGCTCTCAATCTACTGAGCTACCCAGCTGCCCCCTTGGTGCAGTTTTAAACTTTAATAGCCTTTCTTTTTTAAACCATTACCTTCTGTCTTAGAATTGATAGTAAATATCAGTTCCAAAGTAGAAAAGTGGTAAAGGTTAGGCTGTGGTGGTTGACTGACTTGTCCAGAGTCACACAGCAAGGCAGTGTCTATAGTCACTGAAACCAGGTCTTCTAGTCTCCAGGACTGGCATTCTATCCACTGTGCTACCTAGCTATTCATACTTAAATAGCTTTCCAACTCTTAAAACTGCACCAAGACTTTTGGGACATCTGATACAACAATTATCTGTACAGTTATTATAAACATACTTTTGGTAAATCTACAAAGGAAATGATGATTTCAGTTTAACCAGATGATGGATATTCTTCTTGACCACAGAACCAACTAAACTAAGGCATACATTCAAAATAGCTCTAATCACATGAATTCTTTTTCTTTCTTTCTTTAAAAAAATATTGGCTTGTTTATTTTCATGATGCACAAGTAGCAGAGGTTGAAGTCATATTGAGAGTGTCCCAAAAGTCTTGGTGTAGTTTTAAGCCACAAAAACTTTTAAAAATTTGACTTAAATGGTTTTTAAATAGCTTTTAAAAAGTGATTAAGGGGAAAGCTAAGTGGCTTCAGTGGATAGAGAGCCAGACCTAGAGATGGGAGGTCCTGGGTTCAAATATGACTAAAGATGCTTCCTAGTTGCGTGACCCTGGACAAGTCACCAAATCCCAGCTGCCTAACCCTTACCATTCTTCTGCCCCAGAACCAATACCTAATATTGATTCTAAGATAGAAAGGAAGGGTTTTAAAAAATGGTATTAAGACTTAATTTTTTTCTCATGTGACTAGTTAATATATTTGGCACAGAGATGTTTTGAAAGTTTGTATTAGTTTAGTTGGTTCTGTGGTCAAGAAGAATTTTTATCTGGTTAGGTTAAAATCACCATTTCCTTTGTAGGTAAAATCTGTCCTAAACCACTAATGATAGGTGCTTTGTTTTTGTTGAGGAATATTACATTTTTGTGGTAACAGTTTGAAAAAGAAAAGTAAATATGTCATCACTATAAAGAGTGAGTTATTTCAGGTAGAGGTAGTGTTTGTTTCCTTAGAATATGGGCAAAATTAGCTTGTTAAGCTTGTTTGTTTTTTTAAGGAAATATTTTCAACTTAATTGCAGGAGATGGCATTGTTAATGAAAATGTTTCTCTACAACTTTTTTGTCTCCTCCCTCCAGTTTTTCCACTACTGACAAAATAAAATTGATATTGTATATCTATATTTTAGTTCATTGTCCTATCAGACTGATCAGTAAAATTTCAAATCCTTTAAAAAAAAAGACTTGGAAAAATGTCATTAGTTTTTGTTGCTTGTTCTTTTTTTTTCTTTTTTTTTTTTAAACCCTTACCTTTCCTCTTAGAGTCAATACTATATATTAGTTTCAAAGTAGAAGAGCAGTAAGGGCTAGGCAGTGAGGATTAAGTGACTTCCCAAGGACCACATAGCTAGGAAGTGTCTTAGGTCACATTTGAACCCAGGACCTCCCATTTCAGGCCTGTTTCTCCACCAAGCCACCTAGCTGTCTCCCTAGCTGCTTGTTCATAAATGATTTTGTTTATTATTATTATTACATTCCTTCTGTGTGATATGTATATGTGCACATATATATTTTTGCTATTTATCCAGAATTTGAAAGAATAAATTAAATTTAATCTTAGTCAACTTGTTTTCTTTATGAGATGTTTGAATAGCTTAATACAGCATTCATTCATTAATTCATTATTATTATTATTATTATTAATTCAATAAATTCATTAATATGCATTCATTCTTTGTCTGGGTACTACAAGCAGTATACTTTCTGAATCTTGGGAAGCTATTCTTATATGATAGAATGGTGGAAATTTTTATTAAGAGCTTTTCTTTGGTAATCTACACAAGAACCACAAAGCTTATCTACAGTTCAAATGAGGTCTTTTGTACTTACAGATGTGACTTCCTTTTCCATTGTCTTCTCTAGGCCCCAGCCTTTCCTTTTTGATCCTTTAAAGATACACTACTTAGTGATTTGTATTATGGAGGCTGGGAAATGGTTATTTTTGTTGCCATAGAGCCAACTTCCTCTTCTACTTCCTTTTCTTGCATAGCAACTGCAGGGAAATGTGAAACTTTCTGGCTACAGCTGGCTACAGCTAGCTACATAGTGAAGGAGGCTGCCAAGGAGAGCACCACACAGCTATGGCTGTTTATAAAAATGGGAAGGGGTTCTTCTAAATATCCATTTTTACTCCACTCCTAAAGACTACTCATAGAGGGAGCAGAAGAGCAGTTATTTGTGGTGGTGATAGCATGTTTTCAACCCATCGATAGATAACCAAAATTTATTAGCACCTATGACTTACAATGCACTTTGCTAAAGAGAGAGCGTGGTGTTTTGGAATGAATATCCTGGATTTCGAATCAAGAGAAAATTGATTTTGGACCTTGGTTCATATACTTGGTATTTCTCTGAGGCCATTTAGCCCCTCTGAGCTTCAGTTTCCTCATTTCTATAATACTTGCTTCACAGAGTTGTTAGGAAAGCACAAGAGGATCATCAGATCATAGATCTAGGGTTGAAAGATGTTTAAGAGGCCATTTAATCTAAGCCCCTTATTTTATAGTGAAGGAAACTTAAGGCCTGGAGAAAGTTAAATAACTTGTGTTTATAGTCATACAGGTAGTAAACAGTAGGGACAATATTTGAACTTTTCACCTTTGACTCCCAAGCCAATGTTTTTTCCACTTTAATATGCTGGCTTCCCCTATACAAATTTCAAAGTACTGTAAGTGTGTATTATTATTAGAAGTTGAGGGACAAAGATGAAAAAATATCTCTGCTCTAAACGAGCTATAGTTGGTGGTGGTGGTGGTGGGTAAATCATTCGTTTTTTACATAAAAATTAACCAAAGAAGACAAAAAGGATGACCTAGATGGCTAGAAGATTGGGGAAGAGGGTTCCTTAAACATATAGCCTCAATTGAGAACTTTGTCTTCTTTTTTAAGAAAAACTTTTAAAAATAAGTTTTTGATTAAGAAGGATTTATTTTTCTTTTCTCACTTCTGCCGGAAAGAAAAAGACTATTTTGAACAACTATTGTTAATGTATAAATTTTTCTCCTTGTTCTGATTACTTCACACTATATTAATTTTTACAAGTTTAATTGTATCTTTCAGAAAAGGTAGGTGTCTCAGGGGATAGAGAGCTAGGCCTACAGTTGGGAGGATCTGGGTTCAAATCTGGCCTCAGAAACTTCCTAGCTGTGTGACCCTGGGCAAATCACTTAACCCCAGTTGTCTAACCCTTACTACTCTTTTGCCTTGGAACCGGTTCTGACAGAAGGCTTTTAAAGGTTTAAAAAAAAAATTCTTCTTTGCATCATTTCTCATGGCATAGTTGTATTCCATTATATTAATCAACATAATTTGTTCAGCCATTTTCCATGTAATGGACTCCCCTTAATTTTCAGTTATTTGCTATTATAAAAAGAGCAACAATAAATATTTTTGTTCATATGCATCCTCCCCCCCCCCCCCTTTGATCTCTTTGGTGTATAGGCCTAGAAGGGGTATCACTGGTCAAAGAGTATGCACAGTTTAGTAACTCTCTGGGCATGAATTCAAATTGTTTTCCAAAATGACTGTATAAGTTCAGGGAAAAACGTCTCATTAATGTAAGAGAAATACTCCTGAGCCACCATCTGGGGTCTCCTCATTTTAAGGTTCTGATTTCTGCCATTTATAGAACTCAGTACTTCAAATATAATTTTAGTAGTCTGGTGCTACCAAACTCCATTAGGAGAAATCAAAGAACCATGCTGACAAGGTATATTTCTCATTTAATTAATTAGTTAATTAAGTTAGTTAATATCAATCCTTTTATACTTCCCTCTGACTCTAGCAATTTAGTTTCTGTTCTAAACCTTTCCTTAAGACACTTAAACCACCTCCTTCAACCTTCATCGGTAGATCTCAGCTTATACTTTACCAAGAAATTGTTATGTATTCTCTTATCTTTCCAGTACTGTTGTCAGATCCCCTCAATATCATTTCCCATTTTCTACTCTTTTGTTCATCTTGAGTGTAAGAGGGGACTTATTTTCTCACCAAGGTAAACCTTCCTGTGTGTACTCTTGATTTTATTCCCTTCTGTCTTGGATTTCTGGGAGCTTGTTCTTTTTGTCATCTCTTTACCTTTATTCTTCAATGTTCCTATATCCATTGGTTTCTTATAAATACGGCCATGGTAAAATAGAATGTAATGGACTTCTGTAGTAGCAGCAATGCAGTGACCCAGGACAGTTCTGAGGGATTTATGGAAAAGAATGCTACCCACATTCAGAGGAAGAACTACAGGAGTGGAAACACAAAAGAAAAACAACTGCTTGAACACATGGGTTGAGGCGGACATGATTGGGGATGTAGACTTGAAACTACCACACCAATGCAACTATCAATAATATAGAAATAGGTCTTGATCAATGACACATGTTAAAACCAGTGGAAATACGCATCAGCCATGGTGGGGGAGAGCTGGGGGGGATGTTAAGGGGAAAGTAAGAGCATGAATTATGTAACCATGTTAATTTTTCTAAAAAAATAAATATTAATAAATGCTTAAAAACAAACAAATAAATAAATACTGCCATGTCTTCCTACCCTTTAGAAAAAAAACAAAAAAACTCCTTCAGTTGACCCTACTATTATTTCAGGTTATCATTAGTCCTATATTTTTTCTCTCTTTCACAACCAAAGGATAAAGAAATAATGATAGATTAGGGTTGCATTGGTATAAGGATAAAGAAGTTACCTCTGTCCATGACACTCAGCACATTCTCTGTTGCTTACTTACAGTTTTAAGTAGTCTGGATTCCTGAGAGGTTAAGTGACTTGCTGAATGTGACATTAATTGTCTCCCCCCCCCCCCTTTTTTTTTTAAAGCCTCCCTTCTCAAATCTGTGCAGTGTGGCTTCTGATCTTCTTCCTTTACTGATATAACTCTCTCCAAGCTTATGGACAATCTCTGATTTGCCAAATCAAAGGAACTTTTCTTAGACTGCATACTTTTCTTTAAACCTGTCTACAGCATTTGTTGAAAACGCTCTCCTCTTCCCTCTATTTGATACTACATTTGTCTGGTTTCTCTCCTATTTGTTTTATCTCTTCTCACTAAATTTTGTTTAAAATTTTAGCCATTTTGACACCAATATATCCCTTTTAGCATATGTGTGTACCCCGTCTTTTGTCAATCAAGGAGATTTCACCAGTTTTCTTGGGTTCAACTATCATCTCAATATAGATAACTCAGAAATCTGCATATCTAGCTCTCCTCTGTTTTTTGACTACCAGTTGTGGAGCTCTGCCTGTGTGCTATATACATCTCTAATTAGATGTCATCTTAAACTCATCACGTCCAAAACATAATTTATCTTACCTCTTTTTTTTTTTTTTAAACCCTTATCTTCCGTCTTGGAATCAATTGGCTTCAAGGCAGAAGAGTGGTAAGGGTTAGGCAATGGGGGTTAAGTGACTTGCCCAGGGTCACACAGCTGGGAAGTGTCTGAGGTCAGATTTGAACCTAGGACCTCCTGTCTCTAGGCTTGCCTCTCAATCCACTGAGATACCCAGCTGCCCCCTTACTTCTTTTTAAAAAAAATATTTTAAAGTATTTTTCCAAGTTTACATGATTCATATTCTCTCCCTCCCTTCTTCCATCCCCCCTCCCAGAGCTGACAAGCAATTTCACTGGGTTATACATGTATTATCCCTTGATACCTATTTCCATATTATTCATTTTTGTGATAGAGTAATCTTTTAAAACCAAAACCCCCAAATCCTATACCCATATAAACCAGTGAAATTGTATGTTTTTCTTCTGCATTTCTGCTCCCACAGTTCTTTCTCTCAATGTGGATAGCATTCTTTCTCATAAGTCCGTCGGGATTGTACTGGATCATTGCATTGCTATTAGTAGCAAAGTCTATTACATTTGATTGTCCCATAATGTTTTATTACTTTGTACAATGTTCTGGTTCTGCTCATTTCACTCTGCATCAGTTCATGGAGATTTTCCCAGTTTTTATAGAAATCAAGCAATTCATCATGCCTTATACACAGTAGTATAGTATTTCATCACCATCATATACCACAATTTGTTCAACCATTCTCCCATTGAGGGACACTCCTTTATTTTCCAATTTTTTGCCACCAAAAGCGTGACTATAAATATTTTTGTACAGACATTTTTTTAAATCTCTTTGGAGTAAAAACCTAGTAATGGTATTGCTGGATCAAAGGGCATGTATTCTTTTAAAGCCCTTTGGGCATAATTCCAAATTGCCTTCGAGACTGGTTGGATCAGTTCACAACTCTACCAACAATGCATTAGTGTCCCAATTTTGCCACATCCCGTCCAATATTATTATAAATTTATTATTGTTAAATCTATTATTTATTATTTTCCTTTACTGTCATATTGGCCAATTTGCTAGATGTGAGGTGGTATCTTAGAGTTGTTTTGATTTAGAACACTTTTTCATGTGATTATTGATAGTTTTGATTTCTTCATCAGAAAACTGCCTATTCATATCCCATGACCATTTGTTATTTGGGGAATGGCTTGATTTCTTGTACATTTGACTTAGTTGTTTATATATTTCAGAGATTAGACCTTTGTCGGAGAATTTTGTTATAAATTTTTTTTCCCCAGTTTGTTGCTTCCCTTCTAATCTTGGTTGCATTGGTCTTGTTTGTATAAAAAAAAAAAGCTTGATCTTAAATTCTTTCCTTTCCCATATATCTGACAGGTATACTATTCTATGTTTCCCTAATTTACTTAGAATTTCCCTCTTTGTATTTGTCACTTACCCATTTTGAATTTATCTTGATATAGGATATAAGATGTTGATCTCAAAGCTGGGATCTTTGGATTTATTAAACACTAGCTTGCTGAGATTATTTACCCCAAGCCTATTCCATTGATCCACCCTTCTGTCTTTTAGCCAGTACCATATTGTTTTGATGATCACTGTTTTATAGTACAGTTTAAGATCTGATACATCTAGGCCACTATTTTTTCATTAGTTCCCTTGATATTCTTGTCAAATAGCGGGTTCTTGTCCCAAAAACTGGGATCTTTGGGTTTATCAAATACTAGCTTGCTGAGGCTATTCACCCCATGTCTATTCCATTGATCCACCTTTCTATCTTTTTGTTTTGATGATCACTGCTTTATAGTACAGTTTAAGATCTGGTACCATTTTTTTCATTAGTTCCCTTGATATTCTTGATCTTTTGTTCTTCCAGATCAACTTTGTTAAAATTTTTTCTAATTCTATAAAAAAATTTTTTGGTAGTTTGATACAGGTATGGCAATGAATAAATAATTTAGGTAGGATTGTCATTTTTATTGTATTAGATTGTCCTATCCATAAGCAATTAACGTTTTTCTAATTGTTTAGATCTAGTTATAATTGTGTGAAAAGTATTTTGTAATTGTGTTCATTGTTAATCTTTCCTCTTAAACCATTCCCTGTTTCTAAGTTCCTAATTTCTGTTGAAAGTACCATTATTCTTCTTGTCAATCATGTTTGCAACCTTGTTCATCATCAACTCTTCATATTCTTTGATCTCCAATGTCTAATCTTTTGCAGTCTTGCCAGTTATATCTCCATATCACAGTTCCTATAACTGTTCTCTTCTTTCCTTTCAAACTGTGACTATCCTAATTCATATCCTCATAACCTCTCACCTAGACTCTTGTAATAGTCACCCAATTGTTTTTCCTGCCTAAAGTTTCATCTTTCCAGTCCATCTCCCACACACCTGCCAGAATAATATATTTAAAGCACAGTTATATACTTTTATTAGAAGACATTTTCACACTGGAAGTTTTCTACACTAATGAACTCACAGGTGTGAAGAAAATTTTTTAAAAAGCTTTTTGAGTGTAATTATCTCTATAAATGTTTCTACCTATAAAAATATAAGCTTCTTGAGTCCCCTTTTATTGTCATTCAAAACACACTTCCATATTGGTCATTGTTGTAAGAGCACATTCACATAAAACCAAAACCCTAAAATAAAACCAAAGATACACTGATGTGAAAGACGAGACTCCAACAGTTCTTTTTCTAGATAAGGATAGCATTTCTCAGAAGAAATCTTTCAGGATTGTCCCAGATCATTGCATCGTTGAGAATAGCCAAGTTTTCACAGATAAACATCATCCAATATTACTATTATTATGTACAGTGCTCTTATTTCTCTCTGCTTCGATTCCTGCAGATCTTTCTAGTTTTCTCTGAAATCATCTTGCTTATCATTTCTTATAGCACAATAGTATTCCATTATCAACATGTACCACAATTTGTTTGGCCATTCCCCAGTTGATAGACATCCCCTTGATTTTCAGTTCTTTGGCCCCACAAAAAGAACAGCTGTAAATATTTTTGTACAAGTAGGTCCTTTCCCTTTTTTTTATCTCTTTGGGATATACAGACCCAGTAGTGATATTTCTGTATCAAAAGGTATGTACAGTTTTAGAACTCTTTGGGCATAGTTTCAAATTGTCTTTCAGAATGATCAAATTAGTTAAAAACTCTGCCAACCTACCATTAGTGTCCCACTTTTTCCACATCGAGGGTATTGTTAAAAAAAAATTTTTTTTTTTTTGGTCTTTGTATCTCCAATGCTTGAGAGTCAGCTATGTGGCATTACTATAGGTTTGATATGGAAGATAGGAAAGCCTAGGATCAAGGCCTGCTTCTGGCACATACTGGTAACCATATTTAACCCTAGATGGGCAAGGCCTTTAATTTTTCCATGCTCTAGGCAGCAATTCTAGTCTAAGCTACAGACTAGCTGGACATATACTTGAATGAAGAGAGTTTTAATATTGGGAAGTTAGGGATCTGGAACAAATCTTCCTTTTACCTTCCCCTCTAAACAAATCTCTACCACCCTGCAACAGTGCCTGGCACAAAAGAGGTATTTAAAAATTACTTGTCCAATTGAATTTTAGAGTATATGATCTATTGCCAAATGAATGATTTAGATAGTTGAGTGCTCTGTTACTGACTATATGACTTCATGATTTGTATTGTTATTTGATTTTTCTTGGATGTGGTTTTTTTTTGTCTCTAGCTAATTTATATGGTCTATGAGGTATGTATGTGTATTGGTTTTGCCATCTGTAAAATAGGGGTGTTTGATTAGATCAGGGGTCGGCAACCTTTTTGGCCGTGAGAGCCATAAATGCCACATTTTTAAAAATGTAATTTTGTGAGAGCCATACAGTGCTCACAGTGCGCGCTCCTGTAACAGCGCCTGAAAAAAAATTGACTTTATGGCTCCTGCAGAAAGAGCCATATGTTGCCAACCCCTGGATTAGATGAACACTAAAGTTTCTTCCATTGTTAAATCTATCATTCTTTTACTATATTGAAAACTTCATGAAGGGTAGGGACCCTGGCTTCTCTAAAACTATCCTTCCACTGTGCCAGCCACAGTACTCTACATACAATAGATCACAAATATTTATAGAATGAATGAATGAAGTTATGCACGAATGCCTTACACTACTTCCTGCTGTTCAAATCTGCCAACTGGAATAATCAAAAAAGTTTGTAAATGTAAGATGGTCCCAAGGAAGTGACTGTTTTAAACTGGTGCCAATATAGATGTGGTGTGGTACAAGCTCTTACAAGTTTATAAGCATTTTTTTCACAACTCTTTGTTGGAGGTTGTATTTATGTCACTTTCTACTTTTCTGTCAAGTAAATGGAAGCTCAGAAAAATTGAGCAACTTCTTTTTTCCTGGTCACACAGCTAGTGTCAGAAATAGGACTGAATCATGAGATCTCTTCTCTTATCCTGCCATTGTGATTTGTTTGTTAACCTCTAAGCATCCTTTCTTTCATGTACAAAATGAGTTTTCTAGGCCAGATGATATATAAATTAATTTCCAACTGTGAAATTTGTATTCTGTGTTGCCATATAATCCTAATCTGTTGTTAAAATCCCAAGCAGCTACAGTTTTGTTTTATAGTTTTTGCTGCCATAAATGATCTATATATTATTTTCAAACAGGTTTGGTGTTATTATATTTTGACTATCTTTGTGTGTATGGGGAGATGGAGGTGGCAATTACAAAAACCCCCTTTTGTATTACTGAATTTAAGCTTTGGTCTATGCCAAGAAGGTATATACCTAATGAGATCTTAGTGAAAGTGACTGGAATAGATACCAACCATAAAGTTTTTTGTACCTGAGCTACATTTGGATGAATTATTTGTAGGCTTTCTTCTGGCATTTACTCCACCTTAAATTTTAATAAGATAAAATTATTGCCATCTTACTGAATTTCAATTATATTTGCTCTAGGAGTATTGTCTTTTTATCACATAAATTATAAATATTATTTTCCTGTCATTTTCTGGGAAAACCTTAAATCATTATTTTTCTTAACTTATTTATTTATTTGTTTGTTTGTTTGTTTGTTTGTTTGAACCCTTACCTTCCGTCTTGGAGTGGTAAGGGTAGGCAATGGGGGTCAAGTGACTTGCCCAGCTGGGAAGTGTCTGAGGCCAGAACTTCTTTAGTTATTAAATGGCTACTTTCTCTCAAATACAACTTTATACTCTTTTCTTATAAAGCATATCTATTGGGAATGTAGCTTGTGAAAATTTGTTGAATTTGGACCCAGAGGACTTGGTTTCAAATTTAAATCTGTGTGTTCTTGGGAAAATAATTTAAACTTTTTCACTCTGTTTCTTTTTCTATTAAATGACAGAATAGGATTAGATGATCTTTGAGGTCTTTTCCAACTCTAAAATTAATCCTGTGAACCTATTGTTGATACTATGTTGATTGTCAATAAAATAACTATCAATATAATTACCAGTATCAATGCTGATATTGATTTAGGAGGGTGTCACATGTCACATCTCCACTTAAGGAAAAATACTTTAGTGGAGTGTGTAAAATGGACTGGAGTGGTTTGAAGAGAATTCTTGAATAATTATTATAAATCAGTCTGGATAGTTACAAAAGAATGTTTTTAAAATGGGATATATATATATATTTCAATATTCTTAATAGCTAACATTTTATATAGCATTTTAAATTTACAAAGCACTTTGCATACATATTATTTAATCTTCACAACAACCTTGGGAAGTAGGTGCTATTATTATCTTCATTTATAGTTGAGGAAACTGAGGCAAAGAGGTTAAAAGGCTTGTCCAGGGTCACACTGTATGTGTCTGAAACTGGATTTCAACTCAGGTCTTACTGACTCCATGGCCAGCATTCTATCCATTGTGCCATTTTTAATCTGGACCTATGGTTTCATCAGTGTGGGGAACTTCTGTTGAGGAAATTCTCTCTACCAATGTAAGTAACAGTTGAGGAAACTGAGATAGGTAGCTGTTAGATGAATTCCCAAGGTCATGTAGCTAGTAAGAATTTGATGCTTAATTTGAATTCAGGACATTCTTATTCCAGCCACAGTGCTCTGTCTATTGGGCCTACAGAGGCTGTCCTTTATGCCAGGTATGTTCTCTCTTCTTAGCTCTACCTCTCTAATTTCCTTTAAAGCTAGCTCAGGTAGTTACTTTGTTTTTAACTTCCACTATACATGTTTTATTCCTCCAGAATGCAACCTCCTTGAGATCAGAGACTATTTTGTTTGGGATTTTGCATTTCTAGCATCTTGCAAATAGTAGGCATTTAATAAATACTTGAATTGTTAAATTGAATAGGGATTCCCTCTCTAGTATTTCTGAAAAGTAGTCATCCAGTTTATCTCACTCTATTATTTTTCTTTTTTAAAAGTATTTATTAATTTATTTGTTGGTTGCATTAAAATTCTCAATTATCTCCCTCTCTTCCTCCTCTCCTCTCACTAAAAAAGGCATTGCTTGACAAGAAATTATATATTTATATACTATGTCTTTTGTGTTTCTGTTTATCACTTCTTTTTCTGCAGGTGGACATTCACAAGTTATTCTTCAAATATTAATCCTGTAGCTTTATACGATGTTCTTTTGTCTCTGCTCATTTTGTTTTTCACAATTTCATGTAGGTATTTCATTAAAAAAATTAACTTGCTTTTCATTTCTTACAATGTAGCAGCATTCCATCATAATCATATGCTGCAACTTGTTCAGCCATTCCCCAATTAATGTATATCAACTCAATTTCCATTTATTTGCCACCACAAAGAGAGCTATTATAAATATTTTAGAACATATAGGGGGGGCAGCTGGGTAGCTCAGTGGATTGAGAGCCAGGCCTAGAGACGGGAGGTCCTAGGTTCAAATCCGGCCTCAGCCACTTCCCAGCTGTGTGACCCTGGGCAAGTCACTTGACCCCCATTGCCTACCCTTACCAATCTTCCACCTATAAAGTCAATACACAGAAGTTAAGGGTTTAAAATTAAAAAAAAAAAAAAAAAAAGAACATATAGGTTCTTTTCCTTTTCCCCTGCTTATCTTAGAATATAGACCCAGTAGTGGTATTTCTGGATCTTAAGGATATACATAGTTTTATAACTCTGGGCATAATTCCAGATTGCTCTCCAAAATGGTTGGATCAGTTCACAGTTCCACTAGCAGTGTATTAGTATCCTCATTTACCTACGTCCTCCATCTCACTTAAATTGGTCATCCAGTACATCTAACTAATAGTTTGTTTGGCAAGTCGTCTTATTTCTTACAGTCTTCATAGCAGCTGTTTTACATCTTGTATTTAAACCTCAAGCCAACCCTTATTTACTTTTTTTCAGCAGTTAACCCTTCTCTTCTTTTTTATGGGATTATGGCTGTGCATCACACAGTAGAATTTACCAAACCGTCCTCATCAACTATTCTTTTTTTCCTTCTTCTCTCAGAATGAGTTGACTGGTCTCTCCACTCCCCACCCCCAGTTGAGACTTCTACTTCCTGATCCCATCCACTTGATCCATTCACTCCTATGTCCTCTAGGACCTTGCTTTTTATCATCACTCTTACCCTTGCTCCTTTCTCATCTTGCTTGACTGCTACTGATGTCTTCCCTTTTGCCTGTATACATCCTCAGATGACTCTTATCAAAGAAATATAGTTAAATAGTTAACTAGTAAACTCTTTTTAGTCTCTCTCGAGTTATCTTGTTTTTCTCTTGCCCCCTCTTGCCTTTTCTTCTGGAAAGTATAATTTTTTTTTACATTAAATTTTTTTGTTATCCTGAACTTGATAAATGTCAATGCACATAAACATTTACATATTTTCAGAAGAACAGAAAAAAGAATTGTTCATGAAACTGTGAATATATTAAGAAGAGCTTTCAGTTTTTAAAAGAATATAATACATTTTACATGTTTGTCCTTTTTGTGTCTCCTCAGTCTCTTGTTTTCATCTTTTTTGAAAAATACTACAGTGACCCACTTTCAAGTCTTTTTTTTTTTTTTTGCATCTTGCAAATTTTTTTAGAATTTCTCATTGTTAGTTCTCTAATTCTAATACCCTAAATTTTAAAAAAGAGAGATAGTATAGCACATGTCATCACTTCATTTAATTTTTTTTATTCTTTTTTAAATTATTTTTTAAACCCTTAACTTCTGTGTATTGGTTCCTAGGTGGAAGAGTGGTAAGGGTGGGCAATGGGAATTAAGTGACTTGCCCAGGATCACACAGCTGGGAAGTGTCTGAGGCCAGATTTGAACCTAGGACCTCCGGTCTCTAGGCCTGGCTCTCAATCCACTGAGCTACCCAGCTGCCCCCACTTGATTTAATTTTGCAATTCATTTTTCAGTCCACTGTAAGTCTTGTTTACAGTCTCATTGTTCTATTGAAACTGCTCTCTTCAGGGTCATAAATTACCTCCTTATTGCTAAACTAAATGGCCTTTTTTTTCAGTCTTTATTTTGCTTGACATCTTAGTAATATTTAACATTCCACCTGTCCTTCCTTTTTGATACTCTTTCCCTCTTGGTTTCTCAGACAGGGTACTCTTATGATTCTTTAATCTGACTTTTTTTCCTTTTATTTCTACCTCCTCTCCTCAAATATGAACATTTTCCCAAAGTTCTGCCCTAGTCCTTTTTTTTCCCCATTTCTCTACAGCTTCTACTCTCACGACTTCATTTATTATCATTTATAAGCACATAACTCCCAAAATTGCTTTCAGAAAGCTATCTATTTTCATATTTCTAACTGCCAGCTGGATATCTTCTCCTGGATGTCTTGTCATTATTTTAGACTTAACTCTTTAAATCCGGACTGTGTCATTTCTTTTTCAGACTCAGTCCTCCTTCTAACCATTTTCTTTTTTATTAATGGCCTTAGGGTCATCTTTGATTCCTCCCTTTCCATTTACCTTCCTTCCCTTACCCCCTAAACCAAGCCAAGTTCCATCTCTTCTACCTTAATACACCCTCTCATAACTGGAACTTTCTACTACTACAACTACCTTCAACTTTTTTTCACCCATACTATTATAATAAACTGATTGTTTTGTCTGCCCCTTCTGTAATCAATCCATCCTCTACTCCTCAAATAGAAAGGGAACTACTAAACCCTACATCAGGATCTCTTCTGGCTCCAAAGTGACTTCAAAAAATATCTTAATGTTATCTATGTGTCTATTGCATTTTATTTTTGTTGAATATTTTTCAATTCCATTTTAATCTGGTTTGTATATGTTGTTGGTATTTTTGACACGTCCTCTGCTCTAAGTTATTGCTCAAACAATCTTCCAATTGTGCAACTTGGATTATGATACTCCTTTGTTCAAAAATCACCAGTTTTCCTTTGCAAAATGAATAACAGAGAAATTCCTTTTTTTAGTATTCAAGTTTATCCATAATCTGCCTCCCATCTATATGACCATTCTTATGTCAGACAATATTCTTTTTAACATATTTATGAATTCTGCATTACAGTGAAACTGAACCACTCTGTCCTACAGTTTCATCTTGCTCTCTTCTATCTGTGTCTTTGCCCATGCAGTGCTACCTCACCTAAGAAGCTGTTTTCTCTGATTTCCTGTCCATAAGGTGAAAAATGTTCTTTTTCTACAGATTTCTGATAGCACTTTCCTTGGTTCTTTGCTTTCAATTTATCTCTCCCCCCCTTTTTTAGTATGTATGTATGTATTTATTTATTTATGTACCTATCCTTCCGACTGTGATGTCTAGCATCTTTCCAAAACTACTTCGTTAAGCTAAATTTTGGTTCCTTTGAAATTGTGTTATTCTATGATTTTTACTCCTATACTGAGGGAAACTGTTGATGCTTAAAATATGGTTGTCTTTTTTGCATGTACAGAGAGTAACTTGTAATTGTTGAAAAAATTATACAATTTAATCAAAATAATCCAGAAACCTCTCTTCCTCGTAATTCTGGATCCTGATCATTGTCTTTTGGTTGTACCTGTCCAAAATATATTTATTGATGAATTAATTCAAAGCTGTTTTTTTCCCCCCATTCTAAGTCATGCTATCTTTTGATGCCTTCATCTACTTGATTTTTTCCATGTAGATTGCTAGGTCAAACTCTTTGAGGATTTGTGATACGATGATAATAGGTAGTGGAAAGAAGATGGAATCACTGAACTCTTGTTTTCCTTTTACCATTTTCTTTATCTGGAAGAGCATCTTTATGTTAGAAATGCCAGAACAAAAATACTTAATGGCGAATTGAAACCAAAGATAAGTGGGGCTAGAGTAAAAGAGTTTCTAGTTGTTTTTATTCACCAGGCCTAGACAAACTACATTCCAAAGTGCTGAAAGAACTAGAATTTGTGCTTGCTGTACTTCTTTAAAAGATGATGGAAAATGGTGGTGGTAACCTGGGTTTGTAGAAGGGCAAACATCCTATTTGAGAAAATGAGAGAGACAGTCCGAGAAGAGGCTGGAAACTGTCTGCACACTATAGTCTGGTGAGCTTGGCTTTGACTAAGAACAAAATTCTAGATTGTATTATTAGAGGGATAACGATCACAAAGAGTCTGTATGATTTCATCAAGAACAGGTCATCCCAGACTAACCTCAATTCCTTAATTGTTAAACTAGGAGGTCAGGGAAATACTCTAGTTGAACTTTACTTAGAATTTAGCAAAGCATTTTATAGAATATCTCAGGCTATTCTTATAGACAAGATAATAAGAGGAGGGCTAGATAATAGTATTGTTAGGTGAATTTCAAACTAGTTGAGTAGCTGAAAGTAAATAGTAGTCAGTGATAACTTCTTGTCAGCTTGGAAGGTCACTTAGTGGAACACCCCAGAAAACTTCCCCACCTGGTCATGTGCTATTTAATATTTTTATCAATGGTAGGCAGAGTTATAATGGCAGAATATCTGAAAGAAGTATAGTTTACTCTTCCCTACCCTCTCCCACCCAGACCTCCTCCCCAAAGATCTAGAAAATGTATCAGACTAAATTCCGATGGGAAAATCCAAGAAAAAGTCAGTGAATCATTTTTCTAGTTCTTTAAGAAGACAGATGTTCTGGGAACACCGTGGATGGGATTTGTCCAGGAGTCCACTACACATAGAGTATGACAGCATCCAGGAACTGCTGCTTCAGAATAAAGTGTACAGAATCAGAAGGACAATTTTTACAATAACTACAATATTGTTAAGACAAACAACTTTGACAGATTTAGGGACTTTGATCAACACAGTAACCAACCAGTTTCATACTTGATACTTATTCTTTCCAAGGCCAATCTCTCTAATCGTCTCCTTTATCCCACCCCTTCCTGCTGCCTCCAGATTTCCCCTATTATCATCTGCTCTCCCCTCTCTAATTTTCAAATTCTCTTTATCTACTGGTTCCTTCTTTGCCAACATACTTCTTTACAAACACACTCAGATTTCCCCTTTCCTTTAAAAAAACTTCACTTGACTGTGGATGTTTAGTCTTTTCCCTTTCACAATCAAATCCTCTGTGATAAGGAGAAAAAGAACCATATTTGGAACCAGAGGATCCAAATTTTGAATCTACCTCTTTCACTCATTGTGTATACTTGAGGGCAAGTCACATAATCTCTAAGGGGCCTCAATTTCCACATCTATTAAAATGTGAGGATTAGACTGGATGATTTTAAAGATCCCTTCCAGCTCAAAATCAATGATCCTATAACTCTAGAAAAAGCTATTTATATTCCTTACCTCAATTTCCTCATCTCCTATTTACTTTTCAATCTCTCAAATGTCTGGCTTCTGACCTTATTACTCAATCTGCTTTTCTCCAGGGATACTAATGATCTAATTACTAGGTTGTAGTGTTCATTTGTTTTTGTGACCCCATTTGGGGGTTCTTTGGCAAAGATACTGGAGTGGTTTGCCATTTCCTTCTCCAGCCTATTTGACACATGAGGAAATTGAGGCAAACAGGGGTTAAGTGACTTGCCCAGGGTCACAAAGCTTTCTGAGGCTGGATTTGAAATCAGGAAGATGAATTTTCCTAACTCTAGACCAGTGATTCCCAAAGTGGGTGCCACGGCCCCTTGGTGGGTACTGCAGCAATCCAGGGGAGTGGTGATGGCCACAGGTGCATTTGGGAGCAGTGAATAATTGTAAGGGGGTGGTGATAGTATGGGACAGGGGGCACTAAGTAATATTTTTTCTGGAAAGGGGGCGGTAGGCCAAAAAAGTTTGGGAACTACTGCTCTAGACCCAGCATTCTATTCACTGTTTCACCTAGCTGCCCTAATTGCTAATAAATTCTTTTCTGAATCCTATTCTTTCTTGACTTCTCTTTTGCATTTAATATTTTCTCTCCTAACTTTTTTATTTGAGGTTACCACCATTTTTGAGGCCTCCCAGATTTGCATATTCAGCATTGTCTTTGACTCTGAAAGCTCTTCACTCCCACTCTATCCCAGTGTCCTTACCAGCCCCATGTCTAATCAGTTGCCAAGTCTTGGTAATTCTCTCTTTTTACTTATCACAGCCACCACACTTTCAGATTTATCACCTATCCCCTAACCCACAGCAATAGATTCCTGATGGTTCTTCTTGTTTATAGTTGTTCCTCTCCATCCTTTCATCTATACAGCTGCCAATTTTTATTTCTGAAGTATAGATCTGATTGTGTCATTTCCTGTTCACCAGCCTTCTTTGCCTTTGCCTCTATTGCCTCTACAATAAAATCTGATTTGGATTTAAAAACCCATCTCAATCTACCTCCAACCTATCTTCCCAGATTGATTTCACCTTATTTTCCCTCTCTTACACTAAGTTCTAGCCATATTGGCCTTCAGACTGCCTTTTTCATCTCTGCCTCTGTGTCTTTGTGTAGTCTACCTCTCATTCCTGGAACTCTCTCCCTCTTCACCTATTTTTTGGAATCCCTGAGCCCTTTCAAGCTTCAGTTCAATTGTCACGTTCTGCAAAATAATTTTCCCCCAACCCAAAATTATGTATTTTGTCTTTGTATACCTAGCACCTGGCTTATAGAGTGGTCACCTAATAAATGCTTGTTGATTTTAATTGAAAGATAAAATGTAAAGGCCTACACTTGATTTGCTATAATTCTTCTAAAAAAGATCAGGGATTGAAACGAAATGACTACCAGATTGTCACAAGTCAACAGTGTAATATAGCAACCTAAAAAGCTAATGAGATCTATCCACATTAAAGGATAACTAGAGGGATTATAGCACCATTCTATACTTTCTGGCTAGATCACATCTGGATAATTGTGTTCAGTTCTGGTAGATGTTTTTTAGGAAGGACATTGTTCAACTAAAGAGAATAGCAAGTAGGACTGTGAAGGGCCTCAGTCACACCATTTGCAATTCCAGTGAAGCAACTGGGGATGTTTACATTGGAAACTAGAATAGTTACAGGAGTAATGGTAGTAGTATTAGAATATTTGAAGGTCTCTTATCTAGAGGAGTTAAATTTACTCTGCTGGATCCTAGAGGGCAGATCTAGAGAAAAACCTAACTATTAAAGCTACACAAAAGTGGAATAATATGACTTTGGGAGGTAATGAGTACTCCCCACTAATAGAGATCTTCAAGTAAAGGTTGGGTAGCCACTGGTCATTTTTTTAATTGATGAGATTCTTACTCAGTCATAGATTGAACTTGATGGCTCTGAGAGCCTTTCCAAATGTGAGATTCATTGAATCTATAAAATTATATTCAATGTTAAAATAAATATAGTAAGGTCTTGTATTCTTTATACCTCTTTGTTGTAACTGTACAGATATGACCTGCTGGAAAAATTTTTTTCCTGTGAACTTGCAGTTCCCTTCTCATAGTTTTATCAAGGATGTATCCAACATATGCAGACATCACATACTTGTAGATTTAGAGTTGAATCTAGAAGACTTTTTGGCTAGATTCCACTATTGCTTTCCTGGGTGATTTTCCTTTGTCACCAGCCAATACAGAAGCAGGATTTCTTCTCCAAAGACTACTCTTAGGATTCAGAATCTTCTAATTTCTCCTTTTATACCCTTCTCCTTGTATATTGTATCATAGCACAGATAATTTTTGAATATGATTTTGAAAATGATAAGACTATCTTATCACTGTGCTGAAGAATCTTGGAATATGGATTGTATACAGAATAATTCAACTATAAAGATGAATTCTTGTCCCTTTAATCAGTCTGAATTGACTTAAAAGCTTATTGCTATTTCACTCTGTATAATTAATTTATTAATAATCTGCCTGGTACAAGGCATTGTGCTAAATTGTAGTGGTAATAATGGCAATGGTACCAACAATAAATGATAACTTACTTATTTAGGGCTCTTTGAAGTTCATAAAGTATTTCCCTCACAATACCCTGATGAGAGAGAACACTTGGTAATACTTTTTATCCCTTCTTTGAGTCTGAATGGGCCAAGCAGATTAGCTGCTAACACATATTACAATCAGTGCTTTTTCAGCTATATCATATTGCACTTTTTGATAAAGAGTTTTAAAGTTTTCCGTTTTCAAAAAATGTTTAGGTGACAATCCTAACACTGGAGGATTTAGGAAGTATCTGTTTTAAAGTCTATGCAAGTTCTACTAGACATAAAATTATTTTGGCTCCAAATCAGAAAAATGTAGTTATTTTAGAGGTCTCAGAATCATAAGCTAAAATGCAAATAAAATATTTATTTGGGAAAAAAAGTGCTACTTTATGAAACTAAGATGCTTTTCCTACAGTGTGAAGATATTTCATTGCAAAGAGCAATAAGAATTAGTTTTTAGTCTACTGTTAGTAAAGAAAGACCAACATTTTATATTACGTATTCTCAGGGGCATTGATACTTCTCTAGAGACTAAAATGCCTTTTAGTGAAATATGTGACATTTTAGATATCTTACAGCTATGTTATATTTTTTAGGTTGCTCATTAGTGGTATCAGTACATTTCTGGGGAAGAAGGGCCACGAGGAGGAATTTGGTAGGAACAGATTTGGATCTGTGTAATGAACTTAAATACCTTTTAGAGCAGAGTATACAGGATATACTATTAAAGTTTTCTTTTTTAAATGTACTTCTTAAACCAGTACTATTTAACATGTAGTTAAAGTAAACTGAGAAAGAGATGAAGCATCTTTCTGATCCTCAGAACAGTATATTTATGTATATTTTTCAAGTATTCAGCATTTTTTGAAATGCTTCATTCAAATAGTTTTTAATTTCAGTTTTGGATTTAATAGTAATATGCTGCTATCATGCTAATACTCTATTTTTGAACTAGAATTTTGAAAACTAATAGTTAAAAATTTGTAGGTTCAGCTTTGCCAAATTATCACTTATATATAAATGTTGTAAAGCAATCTTTGTATCTGATTTTTATTGACAGATTGACTCTAAATAGAGAAAATAGCACAGTAGGAGTTAAAATTTGAACAGAAACCACTCATTGTTCTATAACCTTCTTAACTTTTTCCCTTTACAGGAAATGACCTAAAGGCCTTACAAATACATTTGTGCATTCTTGCCTCAGACTTTACAATTGAGTATAAACTCAATCTGGAAACAACACTTATTAATGTTACAAAGGAAACAACTACCTCAGAAAACAGAAGGAAAGGAAGAGGCAGCTTGGCAACTTGAAATAACAAACACTCCATTTTTTAATAACTTGACTTGTGAAAAAAGAAGACATTTTATTTTTTTTCCCTGCAGCATTAAGAAGAAATACTACAGGTAAATGGATTTGGCAGACTGGCTCTGTCAAAATAATGCAGAAATTGGATCTGTCAAAAGGACTTAGTTTAAAGTAAAAATTCTCTGCACTGCTTTTTATAATCACTGTTGATCAGTGTGTGAGTTTTTCTTTTGTTTTGTTTTACTTTTCTGATATGTTATTGGAAAATATTAAGATACTGAATTTTTAAAATTAAGATTATTTTCTGTTCATATAGATAAAACAGTATCAGGTGTCAAAATATTCTGGCAAAATAATTACTAGTAAAAGTTTTTTTCTGTTTGACAACTGCATCTTATGGAGAGAGTGGAATACTAAACAAAAAGATTTTGAGTTTTCATTTTTGTGAATTGTACCTGCAGCAGAGCTGCCCTTGAAACATTGACACGGCAAACCTGCCGCTCTCTTTGTTGCTGAGACACACTGTGGGGGTACCTGCCTATTGGAAATGCTTTTATGGAACTCTTGTTTGCAGTCCTCCACTATTATTATACGTAACCACAATTCTCAAGGAAGAGAATTGAAAAACTGATTAATTCAAGGACCTTTGGACAATTTCTTACCTATGTATTGTTGTAGTGCACAGGAAAGTAAAATGGACTACAAGCGGCGCTTTTTGCTTGGCGGGTCCAAGCAGAAAGTGCAGCAACACCAGCAGTATCCAATGCCTGAGCTAGGCAGGACCCTGAGTGCCCCCCTGGCATCCGCTGCCTCAGCATCCCCTTTGGTCTCTGCAGCTGCTGCAAATAGCTGCAACCATACTGTAGCCCACACTACTCCAATTGCAGACATCCAGCAGGGAATCTCCAAATATCTGGATGCACTCAATGTGTTTTGCCGTGCAAGTACTTTTCTTACAGACCTTTTCAGCAGTGTATTTAGGAACTCTCCCTATTCAAAGGCAGCTATGCAACTGAAGGATGTGCAGGAACATGTCATGGAAGCAGCCAGTAGACTAACAGCAGCAATAAAACCAGAAATAGCAAAAATGCTGATGGAATTGAGTGCTGGAGCTGCTAACTTTAAAGATCAAAAGGAATTCAGTCTCCAGGATATTGAGGTAGAGTACCCTTTTATGTGCTACTTTAATAGTTAAATTTATTTGATAAGACAAATTTAATGGCAAATAAATGAATACTTGGTTTTTATTAAATAAACATTTCCTGCTTTGCTAGATCAACTTAATGGTCTTTAAAATATCTTCTTATAATATGAAGTACTGTCTTAATATGTTGTTTTAATCTTTCATGTGGTTTCATATTAAGTATAAGATTTATGTCTACCAAGTGAATGCTTTTATTTTTAATTGAGCATGTTGGTTAAAATGCTTTCATGTTTTTTACCTTAAAATCTAAATCAATTTCTTTGAGAAATCTTGCTTGCCTCAATTAATTTGCATTTAGAGAGATATGTTTGAATAATGGATAGAGAATTGGTCATGGAATCAGAAAGACTTGGATTCAAATCCTGCTTCTGAAATATACTAGCTGTATGACCGTAGGCAAGTTACCTAACTCATCAGTAACCCAAGCCTGAAGAGTTGCTACAAAGGAATTGTCTATGATCAAGAGCAGTGAAGGGGATTTTTCCACCCTGAAATCACAGGTCCAAAATCAGGGGAAAAAACATTTTGCATTGTATAATGTACCTCAGTTCAAATCCAACATCTGACACTTAGTAACTCTGTGACCAATAGACAACTTAACCTTTTTGCATGTCAAGCAACTCTGAAGGCCTATCTGCTGTTGGTGGAGAGAGTTCCTATGCTTGGAGTTGTCCATACAGAGGCAGTCACAGATCCCTCCACAGCCCTACACTGAAACTGGTAGGGCTGAAAAGGCTTTGAGTAGAGGGACGCAAGATGGGCTTTGTACATGTAACCCACATTCCAGGATGAGCTAACTTGTAAGTGGCTTATCACCAGAAGGTTGATTACTTTAGTTTTTGGCTATAACAGCTCAATAAAGTAGTAGCATGGCTACTGGTTTCCATCAGAATCAGGCAATCTGGATGGATTTAAGAGCCACCACTGATATCCTGGATGTATATAACCTTGGGCAGAACTGTTTAACCTCTCAAGTTTCCTGGCTCTACTCTTTCTATTACTGTAAGTGATGGAAGTTACTGATCTTCACTAATGAAGGACATTCTCCCTATTGGGGCTTGCTCATACTCATGAAATCTCAGATATGGTTAAAAACATCTTACAAAGACTATTTGGTAAAACATGGGAAATGCATTGTAGAAATTATAAAGCTGTCAGTGAGGGCATACCTATATTGATGAAATCACAAAATTTTATCATTTCTTAATTTTTTTGAAAAGCTGTAAAAATGGAATGTAAATAGGTTTCAAAGGGAAGAACCTTTCTAGCTAACTGGAAGAAGATATCCTCACATAAACCATATCATTGTATTTTATGATAAAAATCTTGAATTTTAGAAATATTAGTGATCCTTAACTATTGTTGGAATAAACCTTAAATGTATTGAGTATCAATTTTTAAGAAGAGAGCATATATTTAAAATATGTGTATTCAGTTACCTTGTATTTTGCTCAGTTTTCTGTTAAATTACACAAATTTTAAATATAAGCCTGGATTTTAGAAACAGATGTAGTTCCTAGCTGTATGATATCATTATTAAGTATCGTTTTGATTTAGTGCACATGTGACAGGGAGTGTGGCATGATAGGAGTGCCAACTTTGAAGTCAAGATGACCTGGGTTTGGATTCTGCCTTCCATGCCTATGTACTGGCTGTATGATCCTGAGCCAGCCTCAGCAGCTCAGATAACTACAAGATTCTGAAACTTCAGAGCAGTTGTAGACATGCATTGGTAAAGGGAGCTTTCTTTCTGAAATTTGTCCATATCACTGAAAAACAAAAAAAAGCAAAACACACATATAGAGCTGTTACTCTTAAATACAATTGGATTAATGGAAATAAAGCACTAAAATTGAGATATCAAGAAAGGCTTCCTATAGAAGGTAGTATTTTAGCCAGGAGATAGCTAGTGAAAATGCCCAGAGTCTGGAAATGGAGCATCTTGTATGAGTAATATCAGGGAGAGGCCACTGTCACTGAATGGCAGAATATGTGATGGGATATTAAGTATAAGATAACTAGAAAAGTGGGGTCAGAGGGTGCCATGTTTTGAAGAACTTCGAATATTCCAAAGAGGATTTTATATTTGATCCTGGAGTTGCTAGGGAGCCCCAGGAATTTATTGAATGTATGTATGGGGTGCAGGAAGGATGTCTGACACATTCAGATCTGTGGTTTAAGAAAATCACTTTAATAGTTGAGCAGAAGATGGAATAGAGTGGGAAGGAGACTTGTGAAAGGAAGACTAACCAACTGGCCAGGTGTGAGGTGATGAGGGCATGCACCAGGTGATGGCAGTGTCAGAGGAGAGAAGAGGGCTTGTGCTGGAGAGGTTCTGGGTGGATAAGAAGATTTGTGTGTTGTTAGCATAGAGATAACAATTAAATCAGTGGGGACTGGTGAGACCACAGAGTGAAATAATATAGAGGGAGAAAAGAAGAGGGTCCAGGATAGAGCTGCATGGGACATCCATGTTTAGCAAGCATGATCTGGAGGGAGATCCAGCAAAGGAGATCGAGAAGAAGCAGTCAGATAGGAAAAAGAGAAATGCAAGTTAAAACAACTCTGAGGTACACTTCGCACTTTTCAGATTGGTTAAATTGACAGAAAAAGAAAATGATGAATGTAGGCAGGCATGTGAGAAAATTGAAACACTAATGTACTGTTGATAAGAGTTGTGAACTAATCCATAAAATTAGGGTCTGCTTCGTATTCTACTGGGGAATAAAACAGGGAGAAGCCAAATATGGTACTGTGAAAAGAGAACTGGATTTGAAGTCAAAGTGAAGTCAAAGCTCTACAATTTCCTATATAACAAGGTACTTTCCACAGCCTCAGACAAGTTACTTAATCTTTTTGGATCTCAGTTTCCTCATCTCTTGAATCAAGGAGTTGAACTAGATGAACTTTTTAAAAATTAAACTTTATTTTAAAAAATTATTAAAACAACTTTTCTTTACTTCTCTCAAATCTCCCTTTCCCCATAAATGAAAACAAAAATAAATGGGGATAGTTTCCTACATTGCCCATATCAAAAAATATGTGATTTATTCTCTTCACCTCTCTGTTAGATGATGAGCAGGGTTCTTCATCAATGACCCTTTGGAATCCTGGTTCATCACTGTATTGATATCAGGCCTCTCATAGCTCTAGGTCCATGCCCCTGCTGTCCAAGGGCATCTAGGCAGAAACAGTGATGTGCTGTTGACCTTTGTGCTGTAGGAAAATGAGGGAGTAAGAAAGGAATCTGGCGCTTTCATGCTTATTGGCAAATTTAATTTTTGCCTTTTCCTCTCTTTTTTTTAAACCGTTACCTTCTGTCCTAGAATTGAGACTAATTGGTTCCAAGACAGAAGAGTGGTTAGGGCTAGGCAGTTGAGGTTTAGTAACTTGAGATCACTCAACTAGAAAATATCTGCAGTGAAATTTGAATCCAGGTCCTCTGATTCTAGGGTCCTATATCCACTCTAGCTACTCAAGATATGGATGTTTCACTTCTAGTAATAGAATTTAAGATTATGCTAATTTTTAAAAGTGTCATAAAATACTGACCTCTATTAAAAGTCTATGGTCAAATGAAAACTTCGACTTTCTTTTACATTAACTCTTGTCAAAACAAATTAAATCAACAATCAATAAACATTGTGTTTTCTATGTGACATCATCTACCATGTTCCCATGGGCACTCTGTCCTCATATCTTTTATAACATTTAAGTTATATTAAGTTATATAACACTAAGTTATATTACAGTTAATCATCTCTCATTTTCCACTCTCCCCCAATCCATCCCCAGCACTAGACTAAGATTGAAGAGGCAGAAACCGTGTTGATCTTTTTTTTTTTTTTTTTTAACCAGTTCTGTCTTAGAACTGATAAAACACTTCAGTTTTTGCCAATTGCCTAGCCCTTCCTGCTCTTCTGTCTTGAGCAGGAAGGGCTAGGCAATTGGGGTTAAGTGAGTGCGCTGGGTCCCACAGCTAGGAAGTATCTGAGGCCAAATTTGAATCTAGGTCCTCCCAACTCCAGGTCTGGCTGGCTCTCGGTCCACTGAGTCAACTAGCTGCCTCTAGTCTTTTCTTTAAATCTACATTGCTTAGTACAATACATTGTACATAATAAAAGCTTATCAAATGCTTGTTGATTAATCAGTTCTGGTTTTTCCTTTGTTTTTAGAATGTTTGACAAAATTAAATATAATTCAGAGACATTAGTCTTTTTTCCTAACAGTAAATAATCAGTGGGGGTATCAGAAAATAAAAGTCAAATAGAAACATTTATACCTAGACGTTCTTGATCCCTTGTTCAGATGAATACTTTTATAATCACACACAGTGATTAATTATAACTGAACTGTAAATGAATGAATTATAATTGAATATTTTAATAATAGCTAGCATTTTTATAATGCTTTAAGTTTTATAAAACCTTTTAAAGTACTATTGTTATTTCTATTCCTATTGGTAATGATTGCAATTTATTTATTGATTTGTATGTTGCTTTACATATATTTATTTATTGATTTGTATGTTTATTATTTATTTATTGATTTGTATGTTGCTTTACATATATAATTGCATTTTAGTCATACAAAAAAAAAACGCGAGTTAAATATAAATTACAGCCAGTCACTCGAGTTAAATATAAATTACGGCCAGTCAGACTCTTTGAATTCAAGAAATTAAAAAATGAGGGAGACACATGATCAGTTTCTCTTAAACTATTTTATTTCCTTCATTTAGTGACAAATTGATTTTTTCTTCCTTTCTTTTTAAAAAAAGTTGACTGTTAATTTTGTTGACTTTTTCATATAACCAGTTTTTAGTTTCGTTTATTATTTCTTTAATTTTGCCTTCTTTAATAATCACACATATTCTTGATATGCCATTTATTGTCTTTCTGGTTTCACTTATCAAGGAAATATCAGTGTATCTGTGATTTATTTTCTCTATTGGCATGTCAACTTACTTATTACCTGAGAAAAATCTCATGTTTAGAGCATGACCCCTTAAATTAATATTTTTAGATAGTCTTAAAAGACCGATTCATAGCATCTATTGATTGCCATTAAACCATGCCCAATACAACAGTGGAAGAGGGCCACACACAAGACTGAGGGGGGTCATTTTATGTTTTTATCAATAGGTTGCACTGACCTTAGAAATCATCACTTAGTGACTGACTTATTTTTTTTATGAAAACCCTTACCTTCCATCTTAGAATCAATACAGTGTATTGGTTCTAAGGCAGAAGAGTGGAAAGGGCTGGGCAATGGGGGTCAAGTGACTTGCCCAGGGTCCCACAGCTAGAAAGTGTTTGAGGCCAGGTTTGAATCCAGGACCTCCTGTTTCTAGGCCTGGTGGCTGGCCTATACCATAGAGTTGTCCTTGAACAGTAGAGAGTCTGTTGAGAAGATTTTAACGTAGATATTTTGTGAGACTTTCTCAAAATTCAGTTACAATGCTCTGGAAAAACATTTCTTCCATATATGGCTCATCTAGGTAGGCTGCCAAAGAGATCAGTTTTTCATTTTTAGACAGAGGAATTTTATGTCTTTTGGGCAAGGCTTCTTAGTCTTTTTTATGTCATGGATCTCTTTGGCAATCTGATGAAGCTTTTGGACCCCTTCTCACAATAATGCTTGTTGCCTAAATTAATATTTGGAAATGCTAAAAGGTTAGGGAAAGTAAAGTATACTTTTTTCCCAACTAATTTCATGGATACTCTGAAAACTTTCCACAGAACCTTTGGTGACTTGTAGATAAGAACTGATTTGGAGAGTACCTTTTATTTGTGTTTGTAGTAACTCCTTCAGTATTATTATCATGTGAACAGATTGGCAGATTCTTTTTTTAAAAAAGCGTTACTGAATTAATTTTTAATTTTCATTTTGATAATATTTTGAGACTGAGTTTTACATAGTACTTTCTAGCTTGGTAGAACCTGACAGAAATTTTGTTCTCCAGTCAAGTCAAGAACTTATTATCACTACCCTCTCTTAGAGAAGTGTCAGAGGACTTGGTACCAAATAATTATAGCTAGTATTTATAGCACTTTACAAAACACTTTATATGTTTTCTCAATTGAACCTCATTATAATCCTGTGAAGAAGGTGCTATTAGTACCCTCATTTTATAGCTAATGAAATTGAGGCTGACAACTGTCCAGGGTCACAGAGTTAGTAAATATCTGAGTAAGATTTGAATGCAAGTCTTCCTAACACAAAGTCTAGCACTCTACCACCTAACTGCATGAATCAAGATCCAATAACCTAGAACCATGTTAGAGAGAAAAGAATGCTTGACATGAAGTAATAAGAAATCTGGGTTCAAATCCAGGATCTAATATTTATTGTCCAGACAGAGCTCCCAGAGTTGTTCCTGCTCAAATAGTCCTTTTCTGCCTCATTTCTCCATGATATTTCCTGTAGCCAGAAGTGTCTTTTTGGTAGAACTCTCATACTTTTATTTGTATCTCTCTTATATTTTTATAGTATTCTACCTAGTATTAGAGCTCTTTGTGTAGATGGTTTATCTTCTCCATCACACTGTAAATTCCCAAGAATAAGAATGCTGTCTTATTTATCTTTATATCTCCTACCAGGGGACATGTTTGAACATTGCAGGTTTTCTTAATGTCGATTGCATTGAATTTATCAAATGGCTAAAAATGGCAGACTAATAACTCAATTGAATTTTGTCTCATAAATTCTCAAGTTAAATTTCTTTGTTGTCAATGCCATCCATGCTTTATGAGCTTGAAATATTTGATAACTTAAGCCTCCTCTGGGAGAAGCTTTGCAGACAGTAACTCAGGGCAGCAGTGGTAGCAGCAGCCTATCCCCCAAAGATTTGTGTGGACTACATTTCTCCCAAGCTATCCTAAACTATAATCAACTGTAATTGAACAGCTACTGTATTGTATGTTTAAGGATACAATGTGAAATGGCCTTCTAGAGTTCACTAATGTCTAACTTATACAGCTAATCACCATTAACCTCCTCTTCTCACCAACCTATTTAATTGCCTTTAAAAAGATGACTCTAAGTATAAATTTATACTTAAGTGGTATGATCAGGAGTCAGCATACTCTTGTCAGAAAAACCTGAACATGAATCCTGCCCCTGCCAATTACTGGCTTTGTGACCCTGACTAGGTAAGTCACTTTGCCTCTTTAAGCCTTTGTAGAATCTTCCTACAGAGTCGTTGGGAGGCTCATTTGAGCTAATACAGAGTGTATGAAAATTCTTGGGGCAACTTTAAACTATTAAAAATTTTTAAACTGCACTAAGGCTTTTGGGACACCCTGGATGTATAAAGCACTTTGCCAGCTTTCAAATGCTTACATAAGTCAGGTCAAGCTAAACCTGTGATGAAGGCAAAATATTTTTTTTGTGGGAATGTTTAGAGAAACATCTCACCCTGCCCTTTTGCTCAGTGGAGCTATATTCTTGTAACATTGAACATCATTATATATTTTTTTTAAAAAGAGATAATTTGGACCCTAAAGCTGAGAGCAAACTTTGGACTGCATGCCATTTTGGACTTTTCCCTACCTCTAAGCCTAAGCCTCCGAGGACTTAAAACAAAACATCCTGGCCACCTGCCTGGCCCTGAGCTTCTGTTCAGATTATTTTTATCCTTGAGAGATGGGAGCAAAGTTAGGCAAGCCCCTTGGGTAGGATTCACCTTTGCCAGACCTCTGACTCTTTCCAGTCTATAAATAGCATAGCTACTGCCTCAAGAGTTGGTCATCTGCCAAGGGAAAGGCATATTTAGGCCTGGAAAAGAAGTGATAGAAGAGGAAGACAAGGGTAAGGGTCTTCACTAGTGCCTTTTCCTATTCTGTTTTACTGTGTTCTTCATAATTGCTGACCGTTCTCTCTCGTGATATATCAGTCTTTGGAGTGTACTTCTGAATAATTTATGGAGATCCCTTGAAATGCAAATAACTGGCCTTTGGCAGTGCTTTGTTTTTCTATATATGGCCAGTCTAGGTAGGCTGCCAAGGAGATTAGTACCAGGAAATTTTACATCTCTATGAGAATACATTTGCTATTTTCCAGTGATTCTAGTGACTAAGTGTCCTTCCTATGTGACCAGACTGACAGATACATTTTTAAATTAATTAAGTAAATTAATTAATTTAGAATATTTTCCATGATTATATGATTCATATTTTTACCCTCCCATAGCCAATGAACAATTTAAATGGGTTTTACATGTATCATTGATCAAGACCTATTTCCATATTATTCATATTTGCATTCGAGTGATCATTTAGAATCTACATCACCAGTCATATCCCCATCGAACCCCATGTGATCAAGGAAATGTTTTTCTTCTGTGTTTCTACTCCCACAGTTCTTCCTCTGAAGGTGGATAGCAATCTTTCTCATAAGTCCCTCAGAATTGTCCTGCATCATTGCATTGCTGCTAGGAGAGAAGTCCATTACTTTCAGTTGTGCCACAGTATATCAGTCTCTGTGTACAGTGTTCTTCTGACTCTGCTCCTTTCACGCTGCATCAATTCCTGGAGGTCATTCCAGTTCACTTGGAATTCCTCCAGTTCATTATTCCTTTGAGTACAATAGTATCCTATCACCAACAGATACCACAATTTGTTCAGCCATTCCCCAATTGAAGAACATCCCCTCATTTTCCAATTTTTTGCCACCACAAAGAGTGCAGCTATAAATATTTTCATACAAGTATTTTCCCTTATTATCTCTGGAGTACAGACGTAGCAGTGGTGTGGCTGGGTCAAAGGGCAGGCAGTCATTTAAAGTCCTTTGGGCATAGTTCCAAATTGCCTTCCAGAATGGTTGGATCAATTCACAACTCCACCAGCAGCACATTACTATCTGAATTTTGCCACATCCTCTCCAACATTATTACTTTCCTTTGCTGTCATTTTAGCCAATCTGCTAGGTGTGAGGTGTTTTGATTTGCATTTCTCTAATTATAAGAAACTTAGAACACTTTTTCATGTGCTTGTTGATAGTTTTGATTTCTTTATCTGAAAACTGCCTATTCATGTCCTTTGCCCATTTATCAATTGGGGAATGGCTTGATTTTTTTTTTGTACAATTGATTTAGTTCCTTATATATTTGAGAAATTAGATCTTTGTCAGAATTTTTCGTTATAAAGATTTTTTCCCATTTTGTTGCTTTCCTTCTAATTTAGGATGCATTGCTTTTGTTTGTACAAAATCCTTTAAATTTAATGTAATCAAAATTATTCATTATACATTTTGTGAAATTCTCTATTTCTAGCTTGGTCTTAAAATTCTTTTCTTTCCCATAGATCAGACAGGTATACTATTCCATGTTCATCTAATTTACTTATAGTTTCCTTCTTTATATTTAAGTCATTTACCCATTCTGAATTTATCTTGGTATAGGGTGTGAAATGTTGATCTGGACCTAATCTCTTCCATACTGTTTTCCAGTTTTCCCAGCATCTTTTGTCAAACAGTGGGTTCTCATCCCAAAAGTTGGGATCTTTGGGTTTATCGTATACTATCTTGCTGAGGACATTTACCCCAAGTCTATTCTATTGATCCTCCCTTCTGACAGATAAATCTTTTCAAAGCCTTGCTAAATTTAATTTTGGTCTTCATTTTGGTGATAACTAACATTTGTATATCATATAGTTAATAAGTCCCAGTTCATTTGAAACTTAGGTGTTCTGAATTCAAGGCTAAATTTTTCCTCATGCTTTTGTATCATGTTTTATTGCACTTGGGACTGTTGGAGATCATTTTTCTAAAAATAGATCTTGGTAGTTCACTTAGAGCTTATTTCAGTTTGAATAGCTGTTTATTTTGGATAAGAACGTGCCAAAAAATATTATAGACTAGTAGTAATGGAAAATAACAGAAGCTACTTAAAAATATGATTCTCATTACATACATAAAGCCAAATCAGCAGATTATATGGAAGATTTTCCAATGTTCTTTTGGTTTTATTGGTGGGACTGCTCTCTAGACATTTATAACTTAGTGACCTATCCTCTGATGATGAGCCTTTCCAAACTTAGTTTGGCTGGTCCTCAGATAGCTGATAGAGAGTTAATTATTTGTCAGACATTAGAAATCTTCCTAATTTGATAAAGAATTGCCAGAATTTATGCTATGTGGCAAAGCATTTGAGAAATCAGTGAAACATCCCACACTGGATGATTTAGGTGTGAAGTTGAGTGGATGTCATTCTTTGAGATAAATGATAGTATTTTTCTGCTAGAGAAAACATAGTAAAAATTCCTAATGTATATATTATAGATAACATTTTGAAGGCTCAAAATGTTTTTCCCTTTCTCCTTTCTAGTTCCTCATCCTCTTAACATTTCACATTGGGTCTTATCTTGGCATTATCTTAGCATTATCTTTTGACTACCTGATCTATGTTGGTGACTTCCAGATCTACAGATCTATTCCTGACCTTCTATATAATATAAGTAAAGCACTTTGTAAATTTTAAAATGTTATAATAATAGCTAATACTTAAATGATGCTTACTAAATGCCAGGCATTATGATAAGCACATTACAATTATTATATTATTTGATTCTTACAACCACCTGGAGAGGTAGGTACTATTATTTTTCCTGTTTCATAAATGAGGAAACTGAGGCAGATGAGTTGAGTGACTTGCCCAAGGTTACACAACTATGTAAGGTGCTATTAAAATTAATAATATTAGTATTATTCTGAGCTCTAGACTGGCATCTCAAATTACCTGAGAGCATCATCTGACTTCAAGCAGCATATTTTATCTATTATATCCAAGCATATTCTTTTCTATTAAACCTATTCTTTTTCTGAACGTTGCTGTTTCTCTTACATTGATAGACTCATTCTAATTCCTTGTTTATAGAGTAATCTACAGTGCTTCTCTCTACTCTCACCTCCTATATTCATTAGTTACTAAGTCCTGTAGATTGATTCTACCTTCACAAAATTTCTCACATTCTCCATCTATTTTCACCACCTCTACTCTCTTACAAGAAATTTCTGAATAATACTTTGCACATAGTGGATGATAAACGTTTGTTTCAAAGTAAATTGGCCAGATCTGTGCTAGCACTTAACAACTGTTGCAGTGATATCCTTATGGATCTTCCTGCTTTCATTGGCAGTTATGTGGCCCATTGAACTTGGAGACAGCAGGACCCAAGTTTGAATTCTGTATCAGACTTACTGACTCTGGGCAAATGACTTCACCTCTCTTGGCTTCAGTTTCTTCCCTGTAGAATGGTGCTAACAATAGCACAGCAGCCTTGTGAAAATTAAATCAAAATATACACAATGCTTTGCATACCTAAAGTACTATTTAAATAATTGTTATCATTTATTCTTGAATTTTCCTATTAATATATATCCTTTATAGCACTGTCTGAAAAATCCTATGGCATAGGTACAAGGTGAAGCAGTGAATTAAAGGGCCAGACTTGTAGTTGGGAAGACCAGAAATCAAATCCTGCTTTATTTGCTATGTGACCCTGGGCAAATCATTTGACCTCTCTCAACCTGTTTGCTTAACTATAAATTGAAAATAATAAAAGCACTTATTTCACAGAGTTGTCATGGGAACCAAATGAGATTAACATGTGTGCAGTGATTTACAAACCTGAAAGTATTATATAAATGCTAACTGTTAAATGGTGGCATATATTTTCCCAGTTCACTTTGAAACAAACATTTGTTGTCTCCTATGTACAGAGTACTGTTCTAGGTGTTTTGAAATACAAATTTGAAAAGTACTGCTGTCTGTATATGTTAAAAGTTAATAGTATAGAGCCATAATGGCAAACCTATGGCATGCGTGCCAAAGATGGCACACAGAGACCTCTTGGTGGGCAAACGTAGGCCCCTGGCTTGGCTGCCTGGGAGCCTGGCCTCTTCCCTAAATGCAGGGGGTGGGGCACCTGAGCCTTTCTCTAAGTGGAGCTCAGCCCTGGTTTGGTCAGCCAGAAGCCTAGGCTTGCCTCTGAATGTGGGAGGAGGTGCGGTGTGGGGCAGCAGTGTATGGCTGCACTATCCTGTTGGAGGAGCACTGGCCAGCCTAGGGCTGCTGGTAGCCTGGCACCCCCCCTTCCCCAATGCAAGGGGGCATTGGAGCCTCCCCGCAGAGCTTGGCCTTGGCTTTGCCGGCCAGCATCCCAGCACTGCATGCAGTTGGGAATGGGGCATGGCACACAATGAGGGCAGGGCATGGACACACAGTCAGGGGTGGGTGGGGCATGGCATTCCCAGTCCCTAAAAAGTTCTAAAAGGAACTGGTCTATAGGAAAAGGTAGAGACAGTTTGTGATATCTATAGTGATAACTATAATACATGGTATAGTGTCAAAAGGAAAAAAAGAAATCCAAATGAAATGTTCCAGGCCCTCACATAATTCATTCATCAGTTGTTTTCGGCAATGCAACATTGTTCTAAGTTAACATAGCAATAAATTATGTTTATTTTAATGAAAATATCTACCATTTCCTAAATAAATGGTACCTATTTTAGTTAAGATTACTTTTACATTTATATTGTATGACTTAACATCATCTAAGACAACTTTTTTAGTAAATTTTCAGCCTCACCACCTGAACAAGAATTGCTTCTAAAATATATACAATCGAAACAGGTAGGCAGCACAGTGAATAGAGTGAATAGGCCTGGAGTAGGGAGGACCTGGCTTCAGATGTGGCCTCATGCACTTTCTAGCTTTGTGACCCTGGGCAAGTCACTTACCTTCAGTCGCCTTATCTTGCTACTCTTTTGTCCTAGAAATGATACTATGACAGGTAAGGATTTTTAAAAAATAAAATATACCCAATAAATGATCATCTGACCTCTACATACAGATTTTAGATTACTCTAATTCTTGGGAAGTTTTTTCTAAAATAAAGCTTAAATTTCCCTTGTAACTACCACCCACTGCTTTTTGTTCTGTCCTCTGATGCCAAAAAGAGACCTAATCCCTCATCCTCATAACACATCTCTTCTTATACTTGAACACACTTATAATCCCTCTAAACCTTCTCTTCTCCAGATTAAACATGTCCAATTCTTTCACCAGTTTCTTACATGGGATGATTTTGAGGCCTTTCCCCATTCTGGATTCCCACTGAATATTCTCCAGCTGCGTAGTCATCTTCCTAGATGCCATTTGCAGATCTGAATGCAATGCTCCTTAGTTGGGAACTGCCCAGGACAGAATTCAGCAGGATGATCACCTCTAGTCTCAGATGCTGCATCTCTTTTGATATTACCTTAAGATTACTTTAGCTTTTTTGACTGCCATTTCCCATTTTTAAGTCATATCAAGTTTGCAAGAGATTAATACCATAAGGCAATTTTCAGAGAAACTGTTCCCCTTTCCTAATCATGGGAAGTTTATTTTTTTGAACCCAAGTGTAAGGCTATACCAGTGCTAAAACAGGTTAGACTTGGACAGAGGAAGGTTTAAATCCTACCGCTACTACTAGCTCTAAGGGCTATGGGCAAATCCCTTATGCTCTCTGAACCCCTATTTCTCCATCTATAAAATGGAGAAAAGTAATACAGGTCTTACCTATAAGTTGTTACCTATAACCTAAGTGTACTGAGGTTCAAATACAATAAAGTACTTGTCAGAGTATCAAGTGGTTTATAAATGGCAATTATTATTCCCTATTAGATTTGGCAGTCTTAGACACAATGTAGACTCATATTGAGCTTGCATTTTACTGAAACCCCCAGATCTTTCAGCTGAACTTCTGCCTTGATACCATCTCTTTCTCTCCCCCTTCTCCAGCTCCCTTGAGATCAGCTTCTAGAGCTGGAAGGGCCTTGGAATTTCTCCTATACAACCACCTCCTTTTATATACAAAGAAACTGAAGACCAGAAAGCTTAAGTGATTTATTAAAGGTTACATAGGTGGTGAGACGAGGATTTTGAACTCTAGTGTTTGGGCTCCCAAGTCCAGGAGACTTTCAGTGCTCTATCCATTGTAAAATTGATTTTTTTTACTCAAGATTTAAAAAGAGAATAATTATAATAACACCAGTAAAACTACATGTTGCAAAGATTGGGTCTGATTATTCCAGGAATAATTGTTTGAATGTGTAAATTTAATGAAAAACAGTTTTGTTGAGATTGATTGACCTTCCAGCTGCTTTGTTCTCTAGGTATTTTTGTTTGTTTGTTTATTTCTCTATAAGTATTTTATTGATAACTTAAAAAAATTTTTTAACATCTCTGCTGCTTCCCAGTAAGCCTTACTTTCGATTCTGCCATGTAAAAAATAGAGTCAAGAAAATAAAACAGAACTAGTCATGATGTCATCCTTTCTGATTACAAGAAAGTGGTTTAGTCATATACTTTGTCAGGATATGCATTTTTTATTCTTTCAGCTAATGAGCAGAATTAGTTATTTTCGTAATGCAAAAGATGAATATCTTTTAAATATTAATAAAACTTTAAAAATGGATTACATAAAAAATGGGAAAGGACCTACTTTTACAAAAATATTTATAGCTGCCATTTTTTATGTGGCAAAGAATTGGAAATTGATCAATTGGAGCATGACTGAACAAATTGTGGTATATGATGCTAATAGGATACTATTGTGTTGTAAGGAATGATGAACAGGATGATTTCAGAAAGCTGGAAAAACCTACATGAACTGATTGCTGAGTGAAATAAGTGGAAACAGGAAAGCACTGTAACCAGTAACAACAATATTGTAGAATGATCAGCAATACAATGATCTAGGATCTGAGGAACTTATGACAAAGAATACTATCTGCCTCCTGAGAAAGAACTATTGGAGCAGGAATGCAGATGAAAGCATAAAATTTTTCACTTGTTTATTTGGGTATATATTATGGGGCTTGGCTTTATAAGATTATTCACTTATAGAAATTAACAATATGGAAATGTTTTGCATAATAATACATGCATAACCAAGATTGAATTGCTTACCAGCTCTGGGAGGGGGAAAGGAAGGGGAAAGAGAGAGACAATTTGGATCATATAACTTTGGAAAGCGTGTGGAAATTTGTTATTACATAGGATTGATGCAAGTAAATACATTTTTAAAATGGATTGTCTGCAAATGTTCCTTTTGAATTTTTAATAGCTTCCCTTTTTCAGAAGCTAGCTCCACAAATGTTTATTTTGTAAATGAACTAATTTTACCTAAAACATGTACTGAGGAGATATACAATGTGAAAGAAAACAGACATTGCATTTAGCAAACTTTGGACTTGAAACACCATACTCTTTACTATTGAGATGTTTCCTCAGTATTTAAACCTGCATTTTGGATTCTCTTGCTACCGTTTCTTATTATAACTTGGACACAGGTTAGAAAAACATCTTGAATATAAAGTAAAAATAAATGTCTTCTATGGCACTTTTTTATGCTATGGAATTAGAATATAACATTGAAGGTAGGATCATCAGATAATAAATACAAAGCTAGAAAGATAACTTAGCAATCATATATACTCTAGTATATATTAAATGGTTGGTCATAGTTTGCTATCTCCAAACTAAGGGAAATCAGATGCATAAAAGAGAAGTTTTTTTTAAACCTGTATTGACATTTCTGAGGAAAAAGATTCTAGAACTGGGAGACAGGATTCTAACCTAGGCCTTCTCTCTTTTCCCTCTATACCACTTCACTTGATGATGAATTTAATTGCTATCTCTATGCTGATGAATCTGCCACAAAAACTTTGCTAATCTCTAGCCTCACATCTCTACCCTTCTTTCAGATATTTGGAACCGAATGCCCAGTAGACATCTTAAATTCAATGTGTCTAAAATTAAACTCATTATCTTTATCCCTAAACTCTCCTTGTGTATCCTACTCACCTTACTTCTCTATTACTGTCCATTGTAACACTGTCTTCCCAGTCCCATGACCTCTCAAGAGACCCAGATGTGTCCTTGATTCCTTACTATCTCTTAATGCCCCTCCCCTAAATCCATTCTGTTGTCAAACCCACTTGATTTCATCTTTGTGACATCTTTCTGATTCATTCCCTGCTTTCCTCTGATACCACCCCAGTGCTGGTATAGACCCACATAACCTCACATTTAGACTATTGCTTAGTTGTGGATCTTTTTTCCCTCATCTTTCTCCCCAGTCCAATCTTTCCTCCATTCATCAACTAGCATGATTTTCTTAAAGCACAGGTCTGATATCTCCTCCTTACCTCCCCTCTCCCCCAGGAAATTAGTGATTCCCTTTTGCCTCCAAGAAAATTTTAAAATCCTCTGTTTAATATTCAAATATCTTCATAACCTACTCCCTACTGTAAGAATTTAAATTTAGGTTTTTATGCTAATATGAAAGTTCTAAAGTAATATTGTGGTCGCCGATTTAAAGATATTACAGCTTAAGTCAAAATGACTTTTAGTGGCTTTATTTACAAAGAGATGGAAAGAGTGAAAGTGGAAAAATGTAGATAATGAGACAGAAAGTACTGCCTAGCTACAAATACCCTGAGTTTAATATGAATGTCTCCAGACCACAAATGTGAATCTGAAAGTGAATCTCACCAGAATCCAAAGTTCTAATTAAGAAGCTGAAATCCAAAGATGCTGAAGAATCCACTGAGAACCTTCAGTGCACACAAGGCTCAGACCACCAAGAATCTTACCAGAACTCACGCTGAAGAGAGTATCCCACCAAAGTGCCAACGAGCAGAGAGGGTCCCTCACTGAAGAACCAAGGAAGGAGTCACTCCACTCACCACTGCAAGCTGAGGCAGCATCCAGGGAAAAGGTCTCCTCCAAGCCAGGAAAGGAATCTCTGGAACCAATCTCTCCAGAAGCCAGGAAGGGAATGCATGCTAGACCATGTTGGTCTCTTTTATACCCCTTTTTTCCATGTCACTTCCTGTCACTCCTTCACAGAAACCAATGGCACTCTTTCAGTTTGCCTAGCACTGCCCCAGGGGTAGGAGCAGGTGGGTGGGAGTGGCCTTTGGAGTTGTCAGTTAACTCTATTAAGTGACTCCTGAACTCTCATACTTAATGGTAAGTAGAGGTACTTTAGGTTCTTGATTCTATTAGCCAAAAATAGACAAGGGCAGAATTAATCCTATCTTCATACTACCCATGACTCTTCCAGTCTTCTTGTTACTTGGTCCCTTATAATAATAATAACCCCCCTTATGTCTAAATCATGTATAGATTCTGCATTTTTATCTTGATATATTGTATGAAATATTGGTCTATGCCTAGTTTCTGCTAGACTGCTTTTAATTTTTCCCCACAGTTTTTGTCAGATACTGAATTCTTTTTTTTTTAATTTAAATATTTTATTTATTTTTTTTTTTTAGAAAAATTTTCCATGGTTACATGATTCATGTTTTTACTTCCCCCTTCACCTCTCCCATATCTAATGCACATTTCCACTGGTTTTAACACGTGTCATCAATCAAGACTTATTTCCATATTATTGATAGTTACATTGGTGTGGTTGTTTTGAGTTTACATCCCCAATCATGTCCACATCAACCCATGTGTTCAAGCAGTTGCTTTTCTTCTGTGTTTCCACTTCTGTAGTTCTTCCTCTGAATGTGGAGAGTGTTCTTTTCCATAAGTCCCTCAGAATTGTTCTGGGTCATTGCATTGCTGCTAGTCCAGAAATCCATTACATTTGATTTTACCACAGTGTATCAGTCTCTGTGTACAATGTTCTTCTGGCTCTGCTCCTTTCACTCTGCATCAATTCCCGGAGGTCTTTTCAGTTCACATGGAATTCCTCCAGTTTATTATTCCTTTGAGCACAATAGTATTCCATCACCAGCATATACCACAATTTGTTCAACCATTCCTCAATTGAAGGGCATACCCTCGTTTTCTAGTTTTTTGCTACCACAAAACGCACGGCTATAAACATTTTTGTACAAGTCTTTTTATCTATGCAGATACTGAATTCTTGCCCCAGTCATTTAAATCTTCAACTTTTTCAGGTACTAGGTTGCTATGTTCATTTTCTCCTATATATTATATAAACTGTTCTGCTAATTAACCTCTGTATTTCTTACCTATACCAAATTTTTTTTGATGATTATAGCTTTGATATATGATTTGAGATCTTGTATTTCCAGTCCCCCTTTCCTCTCTTTTTTTTTTTTCACAATGCAGGATCTTTATATTTTGATATAATCTCTTTGCTAGCATTTTATTTAATTTTTTGCATCAATATTCATTAAGGAAATTGATCAACAGTTTAATTTTCCAGTTTTGACTCTCCATGTTGTATCAAGATCCTATTTGTATCATAGAAAGAATTTCAAAGGATTCTATCTTTTGTAAATCTATCTATCCCTGTTGTTTTGTTTTTTTTGTTAGGGAGTTCATTTATGTCTGTTTCAATTTCTTTTTCTATGATAGGGTTATTTAGGTATTTTATTTACTTTTCTAACAATCTGGGCAATTTATATTTTTGAAAATATTCAGATATTAAGACTTACACAAACTGAGCAAAGTGAAGTGAGCAGAACCAGAAGATTATTGTACATAGTGACAACAATATTTCTTGATGAACAACTATGAATGACCTCATTTTTCTCAGCACTGCAGTAATCTAAAACAATCCCAGAGATTCATGATGAAAAAAATACTGTCTACATGAATATTTCATTTTCCTCCTTTTTTTTTCATTTTATATCTCTTCAACAGAATAACTAACATATTAGGGAAAATGTCTGATGTGATCGTACATATAAAATCTATATCAAATTGCTTACTATTTCAGGGAAGAAGGGAAAATCAGAAGAAGAGAAAGAATTTCAAACTCAAAACTTAAAAAAATTGTTCAAAAATTGCTTTTATATGTAATGGGAAAATTTTTTTATTAAAAAAATAAATATTCATCCATTTCATTAAGATTCAAATTTATTGGCATGTAGTTGGGCAAGACAATTCCTAAAAATGGCTTTTATTTTTTATTGATTATGAATTCACCTTGTTCATTTTTGATACTGATAATTTAGTTTTCTCTTTTTTTTTCTAATCAGTCAGTAGTTTAGCTATTTTTTAAACCAAATTCTAGTTTATTTATTAGTTCAATTATTTTATTTTCAATTTTATGGCTATCTCTCTTGATTTTCAGGTTTTCTATTTTAGTGTCTAATTAACGGTTTTTAATTTATTGTTTTTCTATTTGCCCAAGTTATTGATCTGATATTTTCCCTTTTTTTTATGTGTTTAGATAATAATTTTCCCCTAAGTAAAGTTGGTTGTCTTATTATTGTCATTATCTTTCATGAAATTATTAATCATTTCTCTTATTTGTTCTTTGAACCACCCACTTAATCTTAAGTATTAAATTATTTAGTTTCTAATTGGTTTTCAGTCTGTCCTTCAAAGGCTCTTCATTAATAAGTGTACTTTTTTATTGCATTAAGCTGGGTAAAAATTGCATTTAATATTTCTACTTTTCTGCCTTTTTTTCAGAAATCCATTTTCCTGGTCAGTTGGGGTATTTTTTCCTATGATAAATTTGTATTTTCTTCTATTTTTTCAGTCTTAAGATTTATTTTATTTCTCATGTTATTAACTTCTTTCGGGTAACTCTAATTTTTAAGCCATCATTTTCTTCAGTAAGTCTTAGTACCTCTTTTCCCATACTGTTAATTCTAATTTCATAACTTTCTTGGATAAATCTCATTTCTTTTCTCATTTTTTCCTATTTTTCCTTTACCATTGTTATTCAGTCTTAAAACATCAGTTTTTGTTCTTTTTTTGTCCCTTAAACCCATATTTTAATTCTTACAGGAATTCTTGTTGGGTTTGTATAATCTGCATTTTTCTTCAGAGATTACTTCTAGATCTTTTCAAGTTATTGTCTTCTGTTTGTGTCTTGAATTTCACTGTTACCATCATAGTTCTTTATTGTTGGGTTTGTTGTTGTTGTTTGTTTGCTAATTATTCTAGCCTGCTTATTGATTTTGTACTTTATGCTAGTGGAATACCCTGTTCCCCTCTGGGAGGGGTGTCTGGTTTGAATATTGCCTCAGTCTAGGGCCTTGCAAGTTTTCAAACTTTTCTAAGTGGTGTGATCTGGGGCAAGTTCTGAACTTTGCAAGTTTCTGGTCCAGGTTTTGGAGCTTTTGGCTTGTGTGTGGTTAAGTTCCAATAGACTCTTGCTGAACTCAATCACTGTTAGTCCAGTGGGAGGTTCTATATATTCAGAGCAACTGAATTGCTGGCTTCCCTTTGGTCTTGATATGATGCTGTGTTTTGTTGTTTTTGTTGTTGTTGTTGTTTTGTATTTTCCACTTATGTACAGGGCTAAAGGTTAGAACTGACTTGTTGCTTTGCTTCAGAACTCAGAGCCACACAACTAAGTTTCTGAAATTTTTTTTCTTTTGTACACAGTTAAGGCCCTTGGCTAGGTCAGATTTGTACCTCTTCAGTCTATCTATGTCTGATTTTAAACTAGGTAAAGGCTGGCAGAGCTACCAGAGGATACTCATTCCTTCTCCCAGTGCTTGTTCAGGGGTTCCCTAGTATCTCTGTTCCTGAGCTTCCTGTCTTGGTGCTCTCTCATGGTTCCTCTTCTATCCCTGGGAGATAGAATGCTTCCTTCCAGTGCTGCCACTCTGGAACATTTCTGGCTAGCCATTACCCTGTTGTCTGTAGATTTCTTTGTCTGCCTTCTTAAGTTGCTCTGGACAGGGATAATGACCCACTGTGACTGTCTCTTGCTTTTCCTAGTCAGGGCTTGGTCTGTCACATTTTGAGGGTTGTTGTGGAGGAGATGTGTTAGGAGAGCTGAACAAAACCATCTTAATTCTGATTGCTTATGCCTTCCTCCCTATCATGTACTCTTCATTTCAGGGGCACTGGCTTCCTTATTATACCTCAAACAAGATATCCAGCTGTCAGTTAGAAACATTTTCTCTGGCTGATCCTCATGCCTACGATGCTCTTCCTTCTTAATTGCCTCCTGTCATTCCTTGTTTCCTTTAAGTTCTAAATCAAATCCTGTCTTCTACAAGAAGCCTTTCTCAACCCCTTTTAATTATAGTGCTTTCCTCATTTAATTATTTTCTGTTTTTCCTATGTATAGCTTTTTGTATATATTTATCTCTCCCATTAGATCGTTTGCTCCATGAGGGAAGAAACTCTCTCTTTGCCTCTTTTTGAATCCCTAGTTCTTGCCACACAGTAGACAATAACTATTCACTGATTGATTGGTCTCTCCTACTTGTTCCCCTCTGCTTGGAATGTACTTCTTCCTTACTTCCTGCCTTAATAAATGTTTATTGACTTACTGATCTGAATTGAAATTCTGGCTCTGAAACATACTAAGCCATGATATACAGAACTTCAATTTCTTCATCTGTAAAGAATTATAATTCTTATACAATCTACTTCACAGAGCTGTTCATTTAGCAAGTATTTATTAAGCATCTGCTCTGTACCAGGTACTGTGTTAGGTGCTGGATGTATGAAGATAAAAAATAAAACTACCTGTGCCCTCAGGAGCATCACACAGGCATATGATAAATGTAATATCTATACAAATCAAATAAAAGTAATTAAGAGGTGACATTAACAGCTAGGAGGTCAGGAAAGGCATTTTAGAAGCAGGGTCAGGCATTTTAGCTGAGCTTTGACAGGAAGTAGGGACTCTTAAGGTCTGGAGTTTAGTGGGGAGTGCCTTGGGAGTCAGGTTGGGAATAGCTGTACACAAACACCAGTATAGAAGATGGAATTGTTTGTGTGAAGACCAACCAGTGGACAAGTTTGAATTCTAGAGTTCTTAAAAGGGAGTAATAGACTATAAGCCTGGAAAAGGTAGGTTTTGAGCCACAGTGTCTATGGCTTTAAGTGCAAATATAGGAATTTATATTTTGCTTTAGAGACATTAGGGAACCTCTGGAAATTTTGTTTGTCTTTTCAGTAGGGGAGAAATATGCTTAAGATCTAGACTTTTGGAATAGCACTTTGTTATGAGGAAGACATTTTGCTTTTCTTTGAATTAAGATTTGTAGAAATGTAAACCAGTTATTGTTATTTATGTTTACTAGAGGAAACATATCAAAGAATAGTTTAGTGTGATTATTTCTAATGTAAGCAAATTGATTTTAAAAGATAATTTCAGTATGAAAATCAATCCAGTCTAAATATTTGAGTTGAAAATTATCTTGACGGTTAAGAACTTTGGTTTTCTGTTGAAGAAAAAAAGGCATATAGATTTAGGAGTTTCGTTTAAAACATTCATCTGTTTGGCCGGGATGAATGTAGAGAACAAGCTTATGAGTGAGGAAATAGGGAAAACAGAAGGATAGGAACTTTTGCTTAATGAATGGAATTTATGAGTTCAGGATTTTGGAGGTAATACAGTTCCTTAGTAATAGTAGGGTCTAAAGTGTGGTATGTAGCTGTAATGGGATGGAAGTTGAGGTTGAGAAATTGCACACTGAGAATATTTTAAGAGTCATCAGAGTTACCTCTCTGCTGAACTCCATTTCCATATCTCAAACTGCCTATTGGACATTTTAAACTGGATGTCCTGTAGACATCTTAAATTCAACATGTCCCAAATTGACACATTATCTTTCCTCTGCAAGTCTTCCTTCTTCCTGACTTAACTATTTCTTTTGAAGGCTGCAGCACCATTCTCCCTCTCGCTCCGGCTCACATCAGAGGTGTCACGATCAACTCCGCACTCACTCTTATTTGTTGCCAAGGCTTGTCGATTTTACCTTCATAACACGTCTTACATATGCACCTCTGACCTCTGATACTGATCCACTGACACTGACTTTCTTTACTCTTCCTCACACAAGACACTCCATTTCCTGTTGTTCAGTCATTTTCAGTAGTATTGACTCTTTATGACCCCATTTAGGGTTTTCTCAGCAAAAATAATAGAGTGGTTTGCCATTTCTTTCTCCATTACATTTTGTAGATGAGCAAACTGAGGCAAACCAGATTAAGTGACTTGCCCAGGGTCATAGAACTTGTATCTTAGGCCAAATTTGACTTCAGGAAGAAGAGTCTTCTGAGTCCAGCTTGCACTCCATCCACTGTGCCATTTAGCTGACCTTCATCCTGACTCCAGGCATTTTCACCAACTATCCTGCATTTCTAAATGTTCTTCTTCCTCATCTCTGCCTCCTGGCTTCCTTCAAGTCTCAGTTAAAATCCCACCTTCTACAAGAAGCCTTTCCCAATCCCCCTTCTTTCTAGTCCCTTCCCTCTGTTGATTATTTCCAGTTTGTCCTGTCTGTAGCTTTCTTATATATAATTGTTTGTATATTTATTTTCTCCCCTACTAGACTATAAACTTCTTGAAAGCAGAGACTATCTTTTACCATTTTTGTGATCCCTAGCATTTAGCACTGTGCCTAGCACATAATAGGCACATAATAAATGTTTATGGATTGGCTAAAACCTCCTAGTTATTCTCTGTGCCTGGGATGTACTTTCTTCTTTACCTTCTCTTCAGAATATTTATCTTCCAAGATTTAGCTTAGGTTTCTGCTGCTTCATAAAACCTTTTCCTTCTATCAGTTGTTAATATTCTTTCTTTTTTCCAAATTGCCTTGTATTTACTCAAACCCTATGTAGCTCTTTGGGAACAAGAACTGTTTTGTTCTTGTTTTAGTATTCCTGTGGCCTTTTGTATTCCTCTGTGCTTTGCACAGAGTAAGCACTAAGTGAAAGTTTGTGGAATTTAGTTGAATTGACTGAGACCATATAGCTAAGAAGTAGTAGAATCAGCAGAGTAGGGATTTAAACTCAAATATCCTGACTTTTGGCTCAGTGTTGTTTCTTTTTAAAATTATTTATCTAAGTTATCAAGCATTGTTTTAATCTCTCCTTCTGCCATCTCCCAGTCCATCCCTCAGAACATAAAGCATATTTAAATTTATTTTAAAGTATTTTTTCCAAGGTTACATGATTCATATTCTCTCCCTTTCTTCTTCCCTTCCTCTTCCCAGAGTTGACAAGTAATTCCACTGGGTTTTACATGTATTATCACTCAATACCTATTTCCATAGAACACAAAGCATATTAAGCAAAACTTATTCTCTCATTGACCATTTTAAAAAATATATCTCAATTTTAATATTAGTCTGTTAGCTGTTATGTATAATATTGATCTTATTGAGATATTGATATTGATGGGCAGTTGATATTGATAGGCTAATGCTGTCAGGGAGCTCTAGTTGAAGCCAGCAGATAAATTTGCTGGACTCAGGTTAATCCAATTCCTATTTATTTATAATTAAGAAAAAGGGTAGGGCAGGATAAAAGGTAGAAATAAAGTCAGATCTGTTAAGTCTAACACTAAGATTTCTAACTATAACCCAGAACCCCTCTGTCCCTCAAAGGACTGCTTCTTTGTTCACTGGGGTGAACCTACACTGATCTATTCTTACTATCTAAAGATTAAATCTATTTAACTAAAGCTATCCTAATAGTTGATCTTAAATTCATATAATTCTCCTTAAATTATTTATAAAATTTTACCAGCTTCCTCAAACTAATTGTCAAGAAATGGCAGGATCTGTCTCTTCTCATCAGGGTGCCTGAAACTGACACTTCTCTAGTGAGAGGAAACACCATTTTAACTAATCTTCTTCAGATGAAAAGATGTTTCTCAATTTCTCCTAAGTTAACTCTCACGAAAATCCTTCACAGATTGATCAGAGCAAACTCTCTAGATACCTGCTCCAAGAGAGTAATAAGCTCCAGAGAGTGACCAGTGCTCTAACTGACTTTCCTATAATGCAATTCTCTTTAAGTGACCCCACAGACAATTCTTTTCTTCCCTGCTTAAAGGAGCCAAAGTAAAATTCAGAACTCTTTCTCTAGACTAAATCCTTACTTCTAACTAAATTAATTAGCTAATTAAATTTTTATCCTAACACATCTCTGTCATGATTTGGACTGTTCTTAATCATCATCATCATCATCATCATTCATTCATTCATTCATTCATTCCTCTCCTGCTTTTCCTTCTAACTCTAGGCTTTTATCCCTTATCCCAGCTGGCTTTGCACCCTTGAAATTCTCTCTGGTTTTATCACCTTCTCTCACCTTTGAACATTCCTCTGCCCTAAAGCCTCCTTCAGTTGATTCCATTTTGAGAGGCCTGGACCAGCCATCTTTAATTCCTCTTTGCTTCAGAGCCTTTGAACTACATACTCCATTATGCACCCTCCTTTGTAAACTCCCTTCCCCATTACCTTTTTAGCTCATGTTTATATTGTCTACTCTTATTAGAATACAACATTTCTAAAGACAGTAACTCTCTTTCTTGTTTATGTTTTCATATCATGGTCACTTAGTACAGTGCTTGGCACATGGTAAACACTTATTAAATGTTTATTGATTGGACTGATATTATTCTAGAATCAAGGTTGATTATTACATTGATTAGAGTTTTTAGGCCTTCCAGAATTGTTAATTTTTATAGCATCAAGGACATAGCATAAATTTTTCTCCTGGTTCTGTTGAATTTACTTTGTATCAATTCATTCAAGTCTTCTTGGATTTCTCTCACCTTCTCCTTTATCATTTAAAATTTTTTAATGTTAATAACAAATTTCCACCTTTATCATTTTTATAACAATAGTATTGCATTATATTTTTTACTGTAATTTATTGAATAATTTTCCATGTGATGGATGCCCCTTAATTATCAGTTTGTTGCTAATGCTAAAAATTATACTATAAACATTTTTGTGCATATAAAATATTTTTCTTTTTGTTAGATCTTTTTGGAGTATAAGACTAGTTATATAATCACTAAGTCAAAGAGTATGTAGAGTTTAGTTATTTTGGGGGGCATAGTTCCAAATTACTTTCTAGAGTATTTCCTTTCTGTTATTCTGTGTTGCTCTATAATTCATAGGACTTTGTAAATTTGTGGCAGAGATTTATCAGTTTACTATTTATACAATAATGAACTTTAATAAAATGTAATGACAAGTAGCTGTAATAAAAAGATGGTTTAAATTAGTTTTATGTTTTAAAAATTGTTATAACAAAATAACCAGTGACTCCCACCCACTACCTTTCCATTTTTATCATCCATTTGTCCCTATTTTTATGTCTGTATTTTCTCTGTATACTGATGCCTTTCTGATTATTACTTTGCATGATTTCAGGCATCATACTGTATTTCTTTCCATAATTATCCTTCCTTCCTCAGTATTCAGTATTATATAATATAATGCTATAATAAAATTATAATATGACATATGTCAATGCTTACCAGCATATCAATACTCAGTATGATATTTTGGTTTGTTCAGCTATTTTCCAATTGTTAGATTATTTCTAGCTTTTTTGCAACTTAAAATAATGCTATTTGAAATGTCTTTGAAGATAACTTTTTCTTCCTTTTTATATTATTCTTAGGTTATAGTCCCAATAAAGGGTATACTGTCAAAGACCATGAATGAATGATAAATGAATTTTAAAAGCATTTATTAAGCACCTTTTGCATGTTAGTTAATGTCGTAGATGCTAAGGAAATAAATATAAAAGAGATGTTAAAGGAGGTCTGATTCTAACAGGAAGAGGTAATATATGTGGGGAGAAGGTATTTCACCAGGAACAGGGATTGTGAATGGGACTTTAGAGCAATGGAGTGATGGACTTTTTCCGTAAGCAATGATAGAATAGAGGTGATTATTTAGTTGTTTACAGAGCAAGATGGTCAAGTGTCCTGGATAGTTTATGTATAGTGTGTTCTGACTAATCCACATAGCTCTAGAGCAAGAATGGAATATCTACTTCTGGATCTGTAGGAAATAATTTATAGTTCTATCAGTATATATATTAGTTTCTCCAGAACTAAATTATCATTGAGTTCTGTCCCTTTGTTGAGGGTAGAGGAAAGTTTTTCAACTTGAGACTTTTAATTCAGAGATTCTCAACTCCAGAGAGCATCTCAAGTACTCTTAAAAGAGTATCCCTGTGGCTAGTTATTTTTGTGATTCTCTTTAGGTAGACATAAAATGTACATATTTATTTATTGAGAAAACTTAATTTTTTGTGTTGGAAAGAAAAATATAATTCAGTTGATAACTTTTTCCTAAAGTAATTAATATAGATATAAGTATCTTGTATCTTGATGACTTTTTAACTTTTGGATGACATTTTGTGATGCTGATTATTAAAGAGGCTAAGATTTTTAACAGGAAATCTAGTTTAAAAACAGTTTCTGCACATTTGTTCGTCTTGGTCAGGTAAAATGGAGGTAAACTGCCTGATCCCTTCCCATATACCTACTCTAGAGAAACTCTTAAATGTTTCCCTGTCCAAATAATGATCAAGAAACTGAAAAGAAACTATGGCAGCTTCCAACCTCACCCCTACCAAAGCCAGCATTAGTGCTACCCTGCATAGCCAAAGACTATTGGGGACTTTATGCTAAAACAAGAGTAGAAAACTCTCCTGAGAAAGGCCCAAATTGGACACCTTGAAAGCACTTGAAGAACAGTAGCAATAAACAATTTATAGTATAGTAACCAGTAGTGTTAACAGTGCTCAGACTGGGATATCTCATGTCCAAAGCTTCTGAGATCCTTAACACTTTTCTGAGGAACCACAGAAGATCCTAAAGACCCAGCACTCTGGACTTCAAACAAGTAGTTTGGGGAACTAACCCAGAGAGGACCGAGCAAGAATCCAGAACACTTAAGACCAGACCAACCCACTTAAAAATGTAGCAAGGCACAAAGTCCCAGGTTGGGAACTATAGATAAAAAGATGAGTAAATCAAATACAACAGTATCTAGCATCAAAAATTACTGCAATAACTACAAACTGCGACTCAAAGGAAAAATGGAGTTTCCACAAAGACTATAATGAATACTTAGCATAAATGAAATGAGATACATGAAATAAAACTTCTTTAGAAGAGTTAGAAGTATAAGTAGTTTAGAAGAAAAAGTGGTATAGCTTACTTAGAAAATGGAGTCCTTAAAAACTTGAATAGACCAAATAGGAATAACTAGCTCAGTAATACATTGATAAATATCAGATCCAAATCAAAAGAATGAAAAAAGAAAAGATAAGACATCTTTTATTAAAAAACAACTGAGTGACTACTTCCGGTTAAGATGGTGACAGAGTAAGGAGCAGCTGTTCGATCTCACCTAACCAAAGCATACAGGACTCCTCAAGGGAACATAAAAACGAATCCAGACAAATGAAGGAACCCCACAACAGGGAGCAGCATTGAAGGTACCTGGAATCGGGGCATTCCCACACTATAAAGGGGTGAAACAGCTCTCACTAAAACGCGAGAGGAAGAAGCCCCTCCACCCCCCACACCACGCACAGCTCCAAGGCCAATGCACAAGAGTGAAAGCAGGATTGGGGCAACCAGTAAATCACTAGAAGCCCCAGGGCTTGTACGTGAGAGCTGCAAGACGTGGGGCTCCAAGTGGCTGGCGGGCACACACGGACTTTCCTGAGCGTCTGCGCGGGTGAAAACATTGCCCTAGGCGTGGACAAAGATCTCTAATGCAGGGACTTTCCTGAGCATCTGCACGGGTGAAGGCAGTACTCTAGGCGCGGACAAAGATCTCGAGCGCAGGCTTGGACTTCGAGTGGGGACCCGGTGAAGACGGGAGCTCGGCTGTGGAAGCAGCCCCCAAGACTGCTGAAGGAGCCTCGGGCAGAGGGGCAGACTGGGAACAACCAGGAGGCTTGAACCCGAGGACAAGGAGACCAGAGCCCTCAGGAGCTTAGAAAGCGCAGGCAGACACTGAGTGTGAAGACAAAGCTAAAAAGGGGCGGGGTTAACAATGGCAAGCCGAGAACCCCAGAAGAAAAAGATTATCAAGAAAAACTCTGGAACACTTGACAACTTTTACACAGAGAAAATCCAGACAACAGAGGAGGACAAACAAGTATCCAAACCTTCCCAAAACAATGAATACTGGTCACAAGCTATTGAAGAGTTCAAAAATGAGATGTTGAGGAAGATGGAAGAGATCTGGCAACAAAATAACAGCTTAAAAGGCAGAATTTCACAATTAGAAAGTTAGGCAAGTCAACTGAAGACCAGAAATGACCAGATTGAAAAGGAAAACCAGTCCCTAAAGGCTAGAATTGAGCAATTAGAAGCCAATGATCTCTCAAGACAACAAGAACAAATAAAACAAAGTCAAAAAATTGATAAAATAGAAAGAAACATGAAATATCTCAATGAGAAAGTGACAGACAGAAAACAGGTCTAGAAGAGACAATCTGAGAATCATTAGTCTTCCTGAAAAAGCAGAAATTAATAGAAATTTGGACTCCATACTAAAAGAAATTATTCAGCAAAACTGCCCTGAAGTTCTACAAACAAGAGGGCAATGTAGACATTGAAAGGATCCATAGATCACCCTCTACACTAGACCTAGAAAAGACAACCCCCAGGAATATAATAGCCAAGTAAAAGAAAAAATTTTACAAGAAGCTAGAAAGAAGAGACAATTCAGATATCAAGGAGCACCAATCAGGATTACACAGGATCTGGCAGCCTCCACATTAAAAGACCGTAAGGCTTGGAATATGATATTCAGAAAGGCAAGAAAACTGGGTCTACAACTAAGAATCACCTACCCATCAAAACTAACCATATACTTCCAGGGGAAAGTTTGGGCATTCAACAAGATAGAAGATTTCCAAATATTTGCACAGAAAAGATCAGGAGTAAATGGAAAGTTGGATATCCAACCACGAAAATCAAGAGAAACATGAAAAGGTAAATAAGAAACAGAGGGGAAAGGAAAAAAAAGTTGTATTTTTTAAATTTGCCTCTTTAAGGGCTTCAATATGATCTAATTATTGGTATTCCTATGTGGAGAAATGTTATATATAATTCTCTGTAAGGAACTCTATTCACTATTATAGTATTCACTATTATAGTAATTAGAAGAATTATTCATAGGGAGAGTTTGGAATACTAAATAGTCTAAGATGATATGGGGGTGGGAAAGAGGGAGGTGAATAGTAAAGGACACCAAGAGAAACTTGAAGGAATAAGAAAAATAGGATATTCTATTACACACAAAGAGGGCATGGGAAGAGGAAGGAATGAATACTATTATAAGAAGGAGAGGAAGAGAGCATTAAGAGGTAATATTTAAACCTTACTCTCAGTGTAATTAACCCTGAGAGGGAAGAATAGCTTTATCCATTGGGATATAAGACTCTATCTAACCCTACTGAGAAAGTCAGAAGGGATAAACCAAGGGGAGCATGGGAGTGGGGAGGTCATAAAAGGGAGGGGAGAAGGGGGAGGGAATTCATTAGGCCTTAAAAATAAATAGAGGGAAATAATAAGGGAGGGGGTAGGAAGGGAAATCACTCAAAGGAGGGGTCAAGGGTTACTGGCATAAAGCAAACCACTGTTTTAAAAGGAAATAGCGTAAGAAGAAGGGGTAGAACTAGAAGAGGATATCAAAATCTTGGCAAATACACAACTGATAATCATAATTCTGAATGTGAATGGGATGAACTCGCCCATAAAACGGAAGCAAGTAGCAGAGTGGATGAGAAACCAAAATCCTACCATATGTTGTCTACAAAAAACACATATGAGGCGGGTGGACATGCACAGGGCATCAAATGAGAAAAAGAAGGCAGGAGTGGCAATTATGATTTCTGACAAAGCCAACGTAAAAATAGATATGATTAAAAAAGACAGGGAAGGTCATTACATCCTGATAAAAAGCAGTATACACAACAAGGAAATAACTAACATTGCTCAATATGTATGCACCAAATGGCATAGCATCCAAATTTGTAAGGGAGAAACTGGCAGAGCTCAAGAAGGAAATAGATAGTAAAACCATACTAGTGGGAGATCTAAATATTCCTCTTTCAGATATAGATAAATCAAAACAAAAAATAAATAAGAAAGATGTAAGAGAGGTAAATGAAGTCCTAGAAAAATTAGATTTAATAGATATGTGGAGAAAAATAAATAGGGACAAAAAGGAATACACCTTCTTTTCAGCTGCACATGGTACATTCACAAAGATTGACCATGTGGTAGGGCACAGAAACATTGCAAACAAATGCAAACGAGCAAAAATAATAAATGTAACCTCAGATCATAATGCAATAAAATAATAATTAGTAAAGGCACTTGGACAGGCAAATCAAAAACTGATTGGAAATTAAATAATATGATTCTCCAAAACCAGGTAGTCAAAGAAGAAATCATAGAAACAATCAACAATTTCATTGAAGAGAATGACAATGATGAGACATACTACCAAACTCTGTGGGATGCAGCCAAGGCAGTACTCACAGGAAATTTATATCCTTGAGTGCATATATTAACAAATTAGGGAGGGCAGAGATTAATGAATTGGGCATGCAACTTAAAAAATTAGAAAGCAAGCAAATTAAAAATCCCCAGATGAAAACTAAATTAGAAATACTAAAAATCAAGGGAGAAATTAGTAAAATCGAAAGTAAAAGAACTATTGAATTAATAAATAAGACTAGAAGCTGGTATTTTGAAAAAACAGATAAAATAGACAAAGTACTAGTTAATCTAATAAAAAAAAAAAAGGAAAGAAGAAAACCAAATTGACATTATCAAAGATGAAAAGGGAGACCTCACCTCTAATGAAGGGGAAATTAAGGCAATCATTAAAAACTATTTTGCCCAATTATATGGCAATAAATATAGCAATCTAGGAGATATGGATGAATATTTACAAAAATATAAATTGCCTAGATTAACAGTAGAAGAAATAGAATACCTAAATAATCCCATATCAGAAAAAGAAATTGAACAAGCCATCAAAGAACTCCCTAAGAAAAAATCACCAGGGCCTGCCTGATGGATTCACAAGTGAATTCTATCAGACATTCAAAGAGCAATTGATCCCAATACTATACAAATTATTTGATATTATAAGCAAAGAAGGAGCCCTACGAAATTCCTTTTATGACACAAATATGGTACTGATTCCAAAGCCAGGTAGATCAAAAACAGAGAAAGAAAACTACAGACCAATCTCCCTAATGAACATAGATGCAAAAATCTTAAATAGAATACTTAGCAAAGAGACTCCAGCAAGTGATGAAGAGGATCATCCACCATGATCAGGTGGGATTTATACCAGGAATGCAAGGATGGTTCAACATTAGGAAAACCATCCACATAATTGACCATATCAACAATCTAACAAACAAAAATCACATGATTACCTCAATAAATGCTGAAAAAGCCTTTGACAAAATATAGCACCCATTCCTATTGAAAACCCTGGAAAGTATAGGAATAGAAGGACCTTTCCAAAAAACAATAAATAGTATATACCTAAAACCATCAACAAGCATCATATGCAATGGATATAAATTAGAAGCCTTTCCAATAAGATCAGGAGTGAAAAAAGGATGCTCATTATCACCTCTACTATTTAACATTGTACTAGATACACTAGCAGTAGCAATTAGAGAAGAAAAAGACACTGAAGTTATCAAAATAGGCAAGGAGGAGACTAAGCTATCACTCTTTGCAGATAATATGATGATCTACTTAAAAAATCCTAGAGAACCAACTAAGAGGCTTGTAGAAATAATCAACAACTTTAGCAAAGTTGCAGGATACAAAATAAATGCACATAAATCATCAGCATTTCTATATATTTCCAACACATCACAACAGCAAGAGGTAGAAAGAGAAACACCATTTAAAATCACCCTAGACAGTATAAAATACTTGGGAATCTATCTACCAAAACAAACACAGGAATTATACAAAAACAACTACAAAACACTTTCCAAACAATTTAAACTAGATCTAAACAATTGGGAAAATATTGATTGCTTATGGGTAGGACGAGCTAACATAATAAAAATGACCATCCTACCCAAATTAATTTACCTATTTAGCGCCATATCTATCAAAGTACCAAAAAACTTTTTTACTGAATTAGGAAAAACTATCACAAAGTTCGGGGGCAGCTGAGTGGCTCAGTGGATTGAGAGCCAAGCCTAGAGACTGGAGGTCCTAGGTTCAAGTCCAGCCTCGGACACTTCCAGCTGTGTGACCTTGGGCAAGTCACTTGACCCCTACTGCCCACCCTTACCACTCCTGGGCCAAGGACGGTCCCTAGCCTGGATGAAAAAGGAGGAGGGTTGGGCGTGGGGCTAGCAACCCCACCCTGTAAAAACTACATCTGCTAAAGAAACTGCAACCTAAAGTAGGGGCAGCTGGGCTAGCTCAGTGGATTGAGAGCCAGGCCTAGAGACAAAAAGGTCCTAGGTTCAAGTCCGGGCTCAGACACTTCCCAGCTGGGTGACCCTGAGCGACTATGTGTCCCATTGCCTACTGGTTGTGGCCCTATGCTCCTTGAATGGAGTCCCAGGATAAAAAAAATAAATGAATAACAAAGTTCATCTGGAATAACAAAAGATCAAGAATATCAAGGGAAAAAATGAAAAAAATGTGAAGGAAGGGGGCCTAGCAGTACCAGATATTAAACTGTACTATAAAACAGCAGTCATCAAAACGGTATGGTACTGACTAAGAGACAGAAGGGAGGATCAGTGGAATAGACTTGGGGTAAATGACATCAGCAAGACAGTGTATGATAAACCCAAAGAGCTCAACTTTTGGGACAAAAATCCACTATTTGACAAAAACTGCTGGGAAATTTGGAAAACAATATGGGAGAGAATAGGTCTAGATCAACATCTCACACTCTACACCAAGATAAATTCAGAATGGGTGAATGACTTGAATATTAAGAGGGAAACTATAAATAAGTTAAGTGAACATAGAATAATTTACTTGTCAGATCTCTGGGAAAGGAAAGATTTTAAAACCAAGCAAGAGTTAGAGAAAATTACAAAATGTAAAATAAATGATTTTGATTATTTCAAACTAAAAAGCTTTTGTACAAACAAAAACAATGTAGCCAAAATCAGAAGGGAAACAACAAATTGGGAAAAAATCTTTATAACAAAAATCTCTGACAGGGGTCTAATTACTTAAATATATAAGGAGTTAAACCAATTGTATAAAAAAGCAAGCCATTCCCCAATTGATAAATGGGCAAGAGGTATGAATAGGCAATTTTCAATTGCAAGATTCTACCTTTTAAACTGTTATTTTCTTGCCAGATCTCTTCCATTTTCCTCAGAATCTCAGTTTTGAACTCTTCCATAGCTTGTGAGGAGTTTTCCTTATTTGAGGAGGGTCCAGATGCTTGTTTGTTCTCCTCCTCTGTTTGCTCGGTTGTCTGGATTTTCTCTGTGTAAAAGCTGTCGAGTGTTAAAGACTTCTTCTTTTTGTTATTATTCTTTCTCTTCTGAACTTCCTGATGCTGAGTAGCCATCATTAGCCCAGCAGCTTCTCAGCTTTATCCTCGCGCTCAGTGTCTGTTCGCGATCTATTGGCTCCTGAGGTCTGAGTTCTGTTTTTTTCCAAGGTCAAGCCCCCTGGTGGGCCCTCTTGCTTGATCCTCTGCTGGAGGTTTCTTTCAGGGCGCTGCTTCCACAGTCGTATACCCGTCTGCACTGGTTCCCCACTTAGGCTTTAGTTCCTGGTTGTGTCTGCCTCCGCCCACGCCTCTGCTCAGCCGGCACTCTGCGCCCAGCGTCCTGCTCCCGCGCGCTCAGATTTCGCGTGCTTTTTTTGACTTAATGGGGTCCTAAGTCTAGCTGCTCTCAGGAACAGGTCCCAGAGCTGCTGATGACTCGATGGGTGCCCCAAACTTGCCCTATTTCTTTTTAGCTGGGTTCGGAGCTATAGATGAGTGTGGAGGGGGTGGGGGTGGGGCGGTTGCTCAGCCCGCGATTGAGTGAGAGCCCTTTATAGCCTGGAAATGTCTCGATTCCACGTACCTTCCATGCTGTGCCCTGTTGTGGGGTTCCTCCGTTCGTCTGGACTTGTTTTTATGTCCCCTTGAGGAGTTTTGTATGTTTTGGTCAGGAGAGGTTAAGAGCTGCTTCTTACTCTGCCGCCATCTTAACCCGGAACCTGGAGATAGTTTTCGAATAGGCAATTTTCAGATAAAGAAATCAAAACTATGAATAAGCATATGAGAAAGTGTTCCAGATCTCTAATAATTAGAGAAATGCAAATCAAAACAACTCTGAGGTATCACCTCACATCTAGCAGATTGTCTAAAATGAAAGAAGGGGAGAGTAATGAATGCTGGAGGGGATGTGGCAAAACTGGGACATTAATGCATTGCTGGTGGAGCTGTGAACTGATCCAACCATTCTGGCTGGCAATTTGGAACTATGCTCAAAGAGCTATAAAAGAATGCCTGCCCTTTGATCCAACCATACCATTGTTGGGTTTGTACCCCCAAAGAGATCATAGATAAACAGAGTTGTATGAAAATATTTATAGCTGTGCTTTTTGTGGTGGCAAAAAACTGGAAAATGAGGGTATGCCCTTCAATTGGGGAATGGCTGAACAAATTGTTGTATATGCTGGTGATGGAATACTATTGTGCTCAAAGGAATAATAAACTGGAGGAATTCCATGTGAACTGGAAAGACCTCCAGGAATTGATGCAGATCGAAAGGAGCAGAGCCAGAAGAACATTGTACACAGAGACCAATACAGTGTGGTAAAATAGAATGTAATGGACTTCTGTACTAGCAGCAATGCAAAGACCCAGGACAGCTCTGAGGGATTTATGGTAAAGAATGCTACCCACATTCAGAGGAAGGACTGCAGTAGTGGAAACACAGAAGAAAAACAACTGCTTGAACACATGGGTTGAGGCAGACAAGATTGGGGATGTAGCCTGGAAACTATCACACCAATGTAACTATCAACAATTTGGAAATAGGTCTTGATCAATGACACATGTTAAAACCAGTAGAAATATGCATCAGCCATCGCTGGGGGGGGGGGGGGGGGGAGGGTGAAGGGGAAAGAGCATGAATTATGTAACCATGTTAATTTTTCTAAAAAATAAATATTAATAAATATTTTTAAAAAGGGAAAAAAAAGAATTAGCATGAAAATGCCATTTGGTAGTCACCAGAGGGGTGAAATTTCTGGAATCTTGTTAAGTCATTTGGAAACTTCTCAATGAATGGAGCCATTAAGTTAATAAATATTTGTTGTTGTTAAAATAAGTAAATAAATAAAGGAGAGATATTGGGGTGGGGGGGTAGACAACTGACTTGGGGCAGCTGGGTAGCTCAGTGGATTGAGAGTCAGGCCTAGAGACAGGAGTTCCTAGGTTCCAATCCGGCCTCAGACACTTCCCAGCTGTGTGACCCTGGGCGAGTCACAGATTTTTGGGGTGGATAGATACTGTTCTATGGGTCAGAAGAGAAAAACAGAAAATGAGGAATAAAAGGAGTAAACAGTGTAGAAAGTAAGAAAACTATTACTCATATGTGAGATACATAACAATATACAAATATTCAAGTAGAGGGAGGATTGGACCACAGATGAATCTTGATGTTATCTGAAACAAAGGAGGGTTGAATATTCACACACTCACACATACATGTATAGAAATGCACCAAACTCTATAGGGAAGCAAGTGAGGGTAAAGAGGAAATATTAAAAGAGAGGGTAATTTCAAGGAAAGAATTATCAAAATAATAACAAATAAAATAAATGTCCTAATCATGAAGGTAAAATTAAAAGGGAAAAGCTAAGAAGAAAATAGAATTAGAATTGAAGAAGTGGCATTAGATTTCCTCTTAGACAATTGAAGAATAGCTGAACAAATTGTGGGGCATTAATATAATGGATTGTTGTGCCAGAAGAAATATTGAATGAGACTATTTCAGAGAAGCCTTAGTATGAAATGAATGAAACAAAGTAAGTAAACAATGAGAATCAATTTATACAAGAATAACAACATTGTAAGGAAAAACTTGGAAAAACTTAACGTTGATCAAAGCATTGACCAAATATGTCTTCAGAGGATGATGCATGTTAACTCACCTCCTCATGAAACAATTACTAAAAAAACAAAGCAAAACCAGAAAGAGACATACATTTTTGGATATAGCCACTATATATATTAATTTTGCTTTCCTGTACTTTTTATTATAAGAATTTCTCTCCTTTATTTTTTATTATGGGAGAGGGGAGGGAAGAGAAATTAGCAATAATGTTGCAGAAGAAGGGAAAGCATTCTAACCTTTTTATAAATGCACAGAAGAGAATAGATGAAGTTCAGAAAGAAGTATAGACAAGAACAGTTTTTAATATAATACATGAAATTTATTATATACTTATAAAAGATCAAGTCATGTGCTTGGAAGCGCTCATTTTTTGGTGTTTAAGTTAAAACCTTAAAAATAAATAGATCACTACAGAAACTGCCAAAAAAACAGTCAACTAAAGGTTTATCCAATTGTTTTACTTAAAACAACAATTAATTAACATTATTTGAATAAGGAAAAAATAAATAAAAATAAAGTTTTTTTAGACTACTTTCACTAACAGGAAATCAAATTGTTCTAATGTAAAGTATAAAAATATTTAAATGTTAATTTAAGGTCATCAGAGTGGCATTAACCAATGCTTGCCCTTTATAATCTAATTTTCATAAAGCACTTCCTTAGTCCAGACAGAAATTACATTCATCATTTGTCTAGGATAAATATTTGGATGTTTTTATGTAGATGTCTTATCATCAAAAAAGAACTATAATATGTTAGTAAGATGAAGATTATTATTTAATATTGGAGTAATAAAGTAATTTTAATGAGATTTTTAATAAAAGATCTTTCACTGGAGCAAAGTGTGAGTAGATACTGTGGAGAACCCAATTTTGAGGTTTGTAAGCAAAGACTGAAGAGAAGGAAATGATTTAATTACACTGGAATTTTCAGTGAAAGCAGCCAATCTGAATTTGTTTCATTCCAGTGGCTTAACTCTTTACAATGTTTCCCTTCTCAGGGAAAAAAAAAGTACCAGTACATCTAGAGTTTTCAAAACTGTTTGGTAAATGCTATATGTAAAATTATTTGCTTATATACAAAAATAGTCATGAAAGTATATCTACATCTTGTGAAAAGTAAAAAACAAATACTATACTTGAAGTTTCAAATATATTTGAGGTTAACAATAAGAATATAACTGACATTTATGGGTTTTAAGAGTTACAAAGAATAATTATCTCATTTGAGCCTTATAAACTACCTTATGAGGTAGGGTCAATGCCTTGTATGCACATATCATTTTAGAAGGATTTTTTTGGTTTATGTGGACTCCCTCCCCCCCCCCCCCAGATGTTTTTTGATATAATTACTCCCTCCACTGATTCAAATTGCAACTCTTTGCTTTGAAATATATATTAAAATATTCATATGGATCTATGTTCTATTGTTAATGCTAATATCTCCACCAACAATTCAGATCTTGATCTATCCATGCCTCTTCATTCTGTGTGACTCATCCAATGTATCTCTTCTTTGTTCCCTCCCAAAATTCTTCATAAGGGCAACTCAACATATTGGGAAACGTTTGTAGCTTTCTCTTAACATATAGATACAGACTATACATCTGTTACTCCTTGTGACCAGTTCAGTTGTACTTTTCACTTAAAAGTTGCTTTAGTGGCATTCTTTCATGATACCTGTTTCTCTGGAGGAATTGCATGTGAACTGGAATGACCTCCAGGAAATGATGCAGAGTGAAAGGAGCAGAACCAGGAGAACATTGTACACAGAGACTGGTACACTATGGTAAAATTGAATGTAATGGACTTTTCTACTAACAGCAGTGCAATGATCCAGGACAATCCTGAGGGACTTATGAAAAAGAACGCTACCCACATTCAGAGAAAGAACTGTGGGAATAGAAATGCATTAGAAAAATATATGCTCGATCACGTAGCACAGTAGGGATCCGATTAGGGTTTTGATATTAAAAGATCACTCTACTGCAAATATGAATAACAAAGAAATAAATTTTGAACAATGATACATGTATAACCCAGTAAAACTGCTTGTCAGCTTTGGGAGGGGGGAGAAAGAGGATAGAGTGGAGGAGGGGGTATTATGAATCATGTAACCATGGGAAATATTCTAAATAAAACTTTAAAGCATTTAAAAGATGATATTTATTTCTCCTTCAGAGTTACTGCTCTGCAGTTTATTGCAGCCTATTCACATTTACATTTATATACCATGTTTCTATCCATTACCCTTTGAGTGATATTCATTTTCATTTTCTTTGGAAATAAAGTTTTTTTTCTTTTGAAACTTTTTTTATTCTTCAATTTTATTTTATTTTCAGTTTTAAATTCTTTCCTTCACCCCTCACTCTCTTCTCTGTCACCTATTGAGAAGGCAATAAAAACAAAACTCATTACAAATATAAGTATATATTTGTACATATGTAAAACAAATTATAATGTATATGTGTAGTAGTCATGCAAAATAAATTTCTTTATTAGCCATGTCCAAAAAGCAATTTTAAAAAGAAAGACAAATTTTCTATCTGCTCTCTGCCTAGAGGTGGATAGGCATGATTCATCATGAATCCTTTGGAATTATAGTTGTTCATTGTGTTGATCAGAGTTACTCAGTCTTTAAAAGTTGATAACCTTTATAATATTGCTGTTACTATATAAATTGTTCTTTTCTGTCATCTGATTGATAAATGGGCAAAAGATATAAAGAGATAATTTTCAGATGAAGAAATCAAAGTTACGTACAGGTATATGAAAAAATGTTTTAAATCACTACTGATTAGAGAATTGTAAACCAGAATAATTCTGAGATATCATCTCTCACCTATCAGATTGGTTAAAATTACAAAAGGGCAAAATGACAAATGTTGGAGGGAATGTGAAAAAATGGGGAGCTATGAACTGATTCAGCCATTTTGGAGAGCAATTTGGAATTTATATACAGAGTATAAAACGAAGTGTACCCTGAGACTCAGCAATATCATCACTAGATCTGTTTCCCAAGGAGATCAGAGGAAAACAGAAAAGAACCTATATGTTCTAGAATATTTATAGCAGCTGTCTTTGTGGTGGCAAAGAACTGGAAATTGAAGGGATGCCCATCAGTTGAGGAATGGCTAAACAAATTGTATTATATGATTGTAATGGAATATGATTGTACCGTGAGAAATGATAAACAGGCTAATTTTAATAAAACTTCGGAAGAACTACCTGGGATAATGGACAACAAAATGAGTAGAACCAAGAGAATATCATACACAGCTACAGATTTAATTCTTTTTTTTCTTACATTTTTAAACCCTTAACTTCTGTGTATTGGCTCCTAGGTGGAAGAGTGGTTAGGGTGGGCAATGGGGATCAAGTGACTTGCCCAGGGTCACACAGCTGGGAAGTGTCTGAGGCCAGATTTGAACCTAGGACCTCCCGTCTCTAGGCCTGACTCTCAATTCACTGAGCTACCCAGCTGCCCCCTACAGATTTAATTCTTGAAGAATAAATTCTGAATATTATATCCAGAGAATGAATTGAAAGTGGAAACATGAAAAACATAATTGTATGAACATGTCTGTCTCCCAGATAATGACTTCTGAAATGAAGAGAATGTGGGAAAGGGCTGGGACACTTGTGGACAAATTCTATTGAACAATAAGATATAAATAAATAGTTCTCTTGGTTCTACTCATTTCATTTTATATCAGTTCATAAAAGTCTTCATGGACTTTTCTGAAGCCCTCCTCTTCATCATTTCTTATTGCACAATAGTATTCCATCACGTTCATATGCCAATTTCCAATTCTTTGCCATCACTAAAAGAGCTACTATAAATATTTTTGTACATAAGAATTCTTTTCCTCTTTCTTTAATCTCTTTGAAATATAGACCTGGTAGCAGTATTGCTAGATCAAAAGATTTCAACAATTTAATAACTTTTTTTAACCCTTACCTGCCATCTTAGAATCAATACTAGGTATTGGTTCTAAGGCAGAAGAGTGGTAAGGGCTAGGCAATAGAGATTAAGTGACTTGCCCAGGGTCACACAGCTAGGAAGTGTCTGAGGTCAAATTTGAACCCAGGACCTCCTGTCTCCAGGCCTGACTTCCATTCCACTGAGCCACCCAGCTGCCCCCAATTTAATAGCTTTTTTGGCATAGTTCCAAATTACTTTCCAGAATAGTTGGTTGCATTAGCTTCGTGTTGGCCAAAATGTGGCATTCATGCCCTGGCAGCACAGAGGGGCTACTCTGTTCCCCCTCTCCATTTTTTGCATGCTCTGCCCCTCTGTCCAGCAGACCAATGCGAGCACTTCCTCTGTTCTCTGTAGTAATGTGGAGGTGGGGGGTGTTACAGACAGCTTGAAGGTACAGTTTGGGCATAAAATCTCTAAAAGGGTTGACAATGCTATGTTAGCTTATAGCTCTATTAGTGGTACATTACTGTGCCTTTTTTTCCTCTAGCATTTGTCACTTTCCTTTTTTGTTATCTTAGCTAATCTAATATGTTAGGCATAACCTCAGAATTGTTTTAATTTGCATTTCTCTAATTATTAGTAATTTGGAACATTTATTTCATATGGCTCTTGATAGTTTTTATTTCTTCCTCTAAAAGCTGCCTGCTCATCCATCTTCTTTGACCATTTGTCTATTAAAATGTTTTTTATTCATGTAAATTTGACTCATTTCTGAATATATATTTAAAATAAGACTTCAACCAGAGAAACCTGCTGTAAAGTCTCCTCCAAGCCCAAGCTCAGATTCTTGCTTTTCCAGTTTTAACTGTATTGGTTTTGTTTGTGTTAAACTTCTTAAATTTTTTTGTAATCAAAATTGGCCATTTTATTTCCTGTGTATCCCTCTTTCTTGTGATTTGGTCTTGAACTCTTCTTCATTTGACTGGTTATTTCTCCCATGCTCCTAAATTGTTTATGGTATCTAAATCAGGTACCCATTTTGAACTTATTTTGATGTATGATGAGAGATATTAGTCTGTGCCCTATTTCTGCTAGTTTCCAGTTTTTCCAACAGTTTTTGTTCTTGTTTCAGTGGTTGGGATCCTTAGTTTTACCAAATACCATTATGCTCTTGCTTCTGTATATTGTGTTCCTCTGATCAACCTGTTTCTTACCCAGTACCAAATTGTTGTGAAGATTATGAATTTGTAGTATAATTTGACATCTGGTACTGCTAGATCCCTTTCTTCACATTTTTTTCTTTCATTGGATTTCCCTTGATATTCTTGACCTTTTGTTCCTTCAGATAAATTTTATTATTTTTCTGTAAAGAAGAAATAGGTTTATAAAATAATTGTTTGGTAGTTTGATCAACACAGCACTCAATATGTAAATCAGTTTAGGTATTATTGCCATTTTTATTGACTCAGCCTACTCATGAACAATTTATATTTCTCCAGTTGTTTAGATCTTTATTTGGGTGAAGAAGGTTTTATAATTGTATTTAAATAGTTTCTGTGTGTGTCTTGGCAAATAGACTGAAGTATTTTATACTGTCTATACTGTGTACATATTTAAAATGAAATTTCTCTATCTTTTTCTAATGGATAATATATAGAAATCCTTATTTGTATGAATTTATTTTCTTGCCTGTGATTTCTCTGAAATAATTTCCATTAATTTTCTAGTTGACTCTGTTGTATTCATAAGTAAACCATCCAGTCACCTGCAAAGAATGATAGTTTTGTTTCCTGTTGCCTGTTCTTATTCTTTCATTTTCTTTTTCTTATTATTATAGCTAATATTTCTAGTACAATATCAAATAGTATTGGTGATAGTGGACATACTTGCTTTTCTCTTGATCTTACCAAAAAAAAATTATAACTTATCTTCATTACAAACAATGCCTACTAATCATTTAAAGGAAAGCTCTGTTTCATTTCTGTATATTGTCAGTTTTCATAGGAATGAGTATTGTATTTTGTCAGAAGTTTTTTTGTACCCATTGAATTAATGGTATGATTTCATTGGTTTTGTTATTAATACGGCCATTTATGCTTATAATTTTCCAAATGTTGGACCAGCCCAGCATTAGTCATAGTTTATATCCTTTGTGATATATTGCTGCAGTCTCTTTCATTGTATTTTATTTTTTTGCACCAATATTCAATAAATAAATTGGTTTACAATTTTATTTTTCTATTTTGACTCTCTGGTTTAATTATCAAGACCATATTTGTATCATAGAAGGAATTTGGTAGGATTTCTTCTTTACCATTTTTTTCAAGCAGTTTATATAGTACTGAAATACATTTTTCTTTAAATACTTGGTAAACTTTACTTGTGAGCCCATCAGACCCTAGAGTTTTTTTTCTTTAGGAATTTTTCTTATGACTTATTAAATTTTCTTTTCTAAAATGAAAGTTAAGTATTCTATTTCCTTTTTTATTAATGTGGACAATTAATGCTTTTGAAAATAATTTCATTTAGATTTTAAGTTTGTAAGAAATAAAATGAATATAAAAGGATAGATTTAAAAATATTATGGTTTTAAAAGATTTATTAACAGCCATTAAAAAAATGAAGCCACATAGGGGGCAGCTGGGTAGCTCAGTGGATTGAGAGTCAGGCTTAGAGATGGGAGGTACTAGGTTCAAATCTGGCCTCAGACACTTCCCAGCTGTGTGACCCTGGGCAAGTCACTTGACCCCCATTGCCCACCCTTACCACTCTTTCACCTAGGAGCCAATACACAGAAGTTAAGGGTTTAAAAAAAAAAATGAAGCCACGTGCCTGTTAAGAGTTAGTTTGAAAGTAGAGCCCTGTTGCCTCCTCCTCCCATCCTGGCTCCTGCTCCCAAGTCAGAAAAGAGGAAGTACCAATCCAGTCTCTCACTATTTATCCTTCTATCTATGTGATTAAGCTTCCTGCCCACATGATTATGCAAGAGAGGAAGCCATTTGGCTCTCTGGAAATGTAGTTTGAAAGAGTCCTAAATGTCCACAGGAAGTTTAGATCAGGGATCTCAAAATTAGTTCAAGGACCCCTAAATTTCCAATACCATAAGTTTTAGTATGAAGGTAGGAGAAATAGCCACTGATAATTGCTTTTATTTCATCTTTATTAATTTACCCTTTTCATTTTTATGATGATAGTTTGGTTTTCTTCTTTCTTTTTCCTTAGTCAAATTAGCTAATGGCTTATCTGTGTCTTCTTCTCAAGCCCCACCCCCACACCCCACACCTACCCCCATTCCAACAACAGCCACCCAACTTCCAGTTCTATTTTTTAATTCAGTAGATTTTTTCTTTCAATTTTGTTAATCTCTTATTTTCAGGATCTTTATTTTGATAATTAATTGGGACTTTTTAATCTTCTGACTATCTAATTTGTTTTTAAATCCTTACCTTCCATCTTAGAATCAATGCTATGTGTATTGGTTCTAAGGCAGAAGAGCGGTAAGAGTTAGGCAGTGACTTGCCCAGAGTCATACAGCTAGGAAGGAAGTGTCTGAGGTCAGATTTGACCCAGGACCTTCCATCTCTGGACCTGGCTCTCAATTCACTGAGCCACCCAGCTGCCTCCGACTTTCTAATTTTTTAAAAAATTACTTTGTTGTAAAAAAAAAAATACCCACTTTGTTGATCTACTCTTTTATTAATGAAAGAATTTAGAGATATAAATTTTCCCCTGATTATCACTTTGACTTATCCCACAAATTTTGTTATATCTTATTTTTATCATTTCTCTAGTGAAATTAGTGACTGCTTTAATGATTTGTTTTTTAGAATTAAGTTATCTAGTTTATAACTAATTTTAATATGAATTTAAAATAGGTTAAATTTATGAAACGTAATTTTATTGCATTATGTTTGATAAAGATACACTTAACATTTTTCCTTTTCTGCATTTGTTTCTGAGGTTTATATGTCCTAAAATGTGGTCAGCCTTTGTGAACATGCCATACAAAGCTGAGAAATTGCTATATTCTTTTCTATTCCAATTCAGTATTCTCTAGAGGTCCATCATATCTAACTTTTCTAAAATTTTATTCAGTTCCTTAACTTTTTTCTTGGTTTACTTTTTGTGTTTGCTATATTTAGATGCAAGAGGGATAATTTGAAGCCTTTTACTATTGTACTTTTGCTACTTATTTCTTCCTCACTTAATTTTTCCTTTAAGAATTTAGATGCTATGCCATTTGATTCTCATATGTTTAGTATCGATATCCATTAATTGTCTATTGTTCCATTTAGCAAAATGTATTTTTCCTGCTTATATATTTTTAAGTTAGGTCTGTTTTTTACTGTTACTTTGTCTAGGATCATAATTCTTAACCCCATCATTTTACTTTAGCTGAAGACAGATACATTAATGCATTATTGGTAGAGTTAAATAATAATCATTTTGAAAAGCAGTTTGTAGTTATGTGAACAAAGTGAATAAAATGTCCATACTTTTTGATCCAGAGATTCTTTTGCTAGACATATATTCCAAGAAGTTCATTGATTTAAAAAAATGGTTCTCTATAAATCAGAAGATTCATAGCAACACTTTTTGTGGTAGCAAAGAATTAGGAAGAAAATAGTTGCCCATTAGTTGGGGAATGGCTAGACAAACTGTGGAACATATGTGGGATGGAGTTTTACAACTATATGTAGTTAATGATGCATATGACTAAGAGAAACATGGAAAGATGAACTGATGTACAGTAAAGTAAGCAGAGCCAAAAAAACTGTATATTCATTGACTACAGCAATATAAGAAGAAAAAGAAACCCCAGAACAATTGAGTGTTGTAAAATTGGTCAAGAAATGTTTACTTTGTACTTATCACATGCCAAATACTGGAGAAGGAAATGGAAAACAATTCCAGTATCTTTGCCAAGAAAACTCTATGAGCAAAGGTCCACTGGGTCACAAATATACTGAAACAGCTGAACAATGATAACAAATGTTCCAGATGCCATATTAAGGACTGAGGTTACAAATATGAACAGGGACTGCCCTAAAGAAGGGTTACAATATAATGAGGAAAGGCAACATACAAAAGGAATCTGAAAAGTGTGTTTGTAAGGAAGGATAGAACTGGGGAAGAAGGTACTTAGAAAATTTGAGGGCTTAGTGGAAGCCAGTCTAAGAACTATAAACTAGTGGATGGGACATGAAGAAATGGTTTTAAGATGTTAGAGGTCTTTGTGAAATGTTGTATATAACATCATTTCCCCCCCCCCCCCCCTGTATTGATTGATTTTGCTGAATTTTTTGTCTTTTTCTCTTCCCTGTCCAGTTTTTTATTTTATAGGGTATTTCTCTGGGAGGAGTAAAGTTTTACAGGGAGAAATTGAGGCAATGTACAAACAAAAAAAATGTATGCATGAGAGAAAAGGGAATTTCATAAGGACACACAAATTGTCCTTTGGAACTGCTGAATTAAATTTTATATATATTATATGTATTTTTTTAAACCAGGCTATACATAATAGCAATTTGTTGTTTCACATACAATTCTCTTTCTCTTTTTATTAGACTGTGTTTGTGCGCGTGCACACACACTCACACACATATCCAGACATCCCCCTAGCATAGATACTGTGGAGATACCATTACTTAGACCCCAGAATTGAAGAGTGGGCTAACTTGTATTTGGAAAATTGTGCAGTGCTTTTAATGATCTCCAGATTTTCACTAAAACAAATATCTTTTTACATCTGTATTCTTTGTGTGAAGAACGTTGCAGCGACAGTAACTGAACAGTGGAAAAAAGAGCAGAGGATTATAAAAATCATACTTTTTAGACCATGCATTAACTTTAACTTGACTGATAATAACCTGAATATGAGATCTTTGTCCAAAGACAAATGAAGAGACAGGCTATTTAATCATCTGAATCATATCTTGACATTCCCAATATAAATTAAACAGAAAGAAGGAAGCTACATCTTAATGGGGAAATAGCCAATAGATACTGTTTGAAGAGACAAAAGAATTGGCAGAGCTAGTTTTATTGTATATGAAAAGCAACAAGAAAAGTCATTTCATGAGACATTTAATCATCTTGTATTGCGGCGATGAACAAGTGCCAAAAGACTGCCATGACAGTAGTTATAGCTTCTGTACCAATGTGTGTTGCAGAGGATGAAGAGGTAAAAAAATTCCAGAAAGAACTCAAGAACATTCACTTATGTCAACATGAGCTATAATATTTGTTGACTTCAGTGTAAAGGTAGAAAATAGGCGAGAATGGCAGGAAAGACACAGGACAGCATGAGCCAGAAATATTGAATGAAAGAGGCCAAATATTTGTAGATTACCAAGAAATGTGACATTACACAATTAATGCTTTCTTTGAGGAGAAAATAGACATCAGACATGATAACCACTGAATAACATGACCCCCCCCCATACAATATTTAAGCAGACAGGACAGAGACTTATTATGAGGGAAAATGAACAGTAGAAAGGATGACACCTATTATAATAATTTCTTTCAGAAACTTAGCAGATACAAATCACTTATACTGCTAACAAGCAGACTAAAAGAACCTAAAAGTCATCTTAGTCGTCTTGTAGGTGAAGTTCTCCAAACAATCTTCTTTGTAGAAGACTGTACTGGTTACATAAAGTTTCAGAATTTGGAGACCACCCTTGAAGAAATCTTTAATCATTCAAAAGAACTTGGAAAAAACAAATGGATAAAGAATGTCTGTTGCCCACATTATAACAACAACCAGCCCTTAGAATTTATCTATAGGTAAATGGATCTGCAACATGCATGTAGGCATATTAAACAAGAGACTATATTAGGAAACTGAAGGGCTCTTTTTATGACACAAAATTTCTCCCAAATACAACAGCCCATTTTAAAAAATACTGATTATCCCTACAGTAATCATATGGCTTTGAGATGGGAAATGCACCATTCTTTAGAGAATTGAAAATCATTATCATAGAGAGGGCAGTTAAGAGCTGCATGGTGGGTTTAAACAGACTGCAAAGTAAGGATTGATCTTATGATCATGTTAAGGGATAATAGACAGCCAAAGGACTTGAATTGATATCCTCACAATATCAGGAAAAAAGGAAGATGACTTCTAGAATGTTGGATGGGCCCACAGTATAGAATTTGTAGGAACACATGGAAATAGTTGAATGTAATAGGCAAGTATGGATAATTTCCAGTCTGTATCAGTGGAGGGAACATCCAAACTGATGAGATCACAGATCCATTTAAGTATTCTAACTCTGATACTTTGTGGCTGCAATTTATGGAATACTAATTTGGCATTTGTGACACATTAGAAAGAATTTTGGATCTGGAGACAGAAGACCTGGTTTTAAATCCTGGGTCTGCTACTTATAGCCTGGGTAAATATGAACCAATCTCTTAACTTCTCTTGGCTTCACTTTCCCTGTTTGTAAAATGAAAGGGTTTGACTAGATGACTTCTAAGTTCCCTTCTTGGCTCTAATTTTGTGGTCCTGAGATCCTATTGTCTCAGAGGCCATCAAATCTAATCTATACCTGAACAAATATCCTCTCCAAAACAAGCCTGACAAGAAGTTTTTTAGCCTCTGAAGATTCTTAATGAGGGAAAACTCACTATCTTTTAAGACACTGTTAAATACTTTACTCTTGAGCGTGCCAATCTTGAATAGTTATAATTTTTAGGAAATTTTTGTTTTCTTTATGTCTAAATCTGTTTCTCTATAACTTTCACCAATTCCTCCTACCTCTACTTTGGAGCTGAGCAGAACATTCTAATCCTTGTTTCCAGAGACAATCTTTGAAATACTTTATGACAGCTGTCATACTGACCATGTGACCCTGGGTAAATTTTATTTTTTTCTCTAACCCTTACTTTCTGCTTCTCTAAAATGAGAAAATCTTTGCATATGATATTCTATTTCCTGGCTCTGGGTATTTTCACTGGCTATTCTCATGCTTGGAATTCTCTCCCTCCTCATCCATCTCCTGATTTTACTCGAAACCTCAGCTAAAATCTCACCTTCAGCAAGAAGTCTCTCCCCCCTCCTTAATCTTAGTGCCTTCCCTCTATTGATTATCTCCAATAAATGCTGAATACATTTTGTTTATATGTAAGTTATTTTCATATTGTCTCCCTAATTAGACTGTGAGATCTTTGAGAACATTTTTTTTTTTGGCCTTTCTTTGTATTTCTAGTGCTTAGCTTAGTTCCCAACACATAGAATGCTTGCTGGCTGATTATGGAGTCCAAGAACTTGGGTTTAAATTCCCGTGATGCTATTTATTAATTCTTGATCATGTTACTTTCCTTCCTCTGGAAAAATGGTTTTGTCTTAGGTGAAAATATTCCTAAACTTTAAAATATTTTCCAAAACCAAAAATAGATTATATTCTGACCACATGTCAGTTTGGTTATCCAGTCCACAAATTTCCTCCAGTTTGTGCAGGAAAAAATAAAAATGAACTCTTCTGATTCAGAAACCAAGAACCAAAAAAATCCTGAAATGTACTTTTCTGTTTTCACAGGTACTGGGACGATGTTTCTTGACAGTGATGCAAGTCCATTTCCAGTTTTTGTCCCAGGCATTACAGAAGGTGCAGCCTGTGGCCCACTCCTGCTTTGCTGAAACAGTAGTGCAAGAAAGAAAGAATGTTAGTGGCAATGGGAAAGCTTGCTTAAATCCCACAACTGAACTGGAAGATGCATTAAGATCTTGGAGAGGGGCCGCAGAGGTAAATTTTCCAGTTAGAGGGAATTCTTTTACTTCTTACTGCCCAACTATACTAAGCACGAGTTGTTCAGATGCTCTGGAGGATACAGATATATATATATCAGTTTACCTTGAAAAAGAGCTTTCATTAGTCACCATTCCAAGAATGAGCTATTTATTTTGTTTGTACCTCATTTTTTCAGTATTGTGATCTCTAGTAATTTCTAACTAGGGTTTCTTGATAAATTCTTATATTAAAAATAAAAAACTCATTAGAAAATTAGTTGGTTTTTATTTATTTACTTATTTTATACTTAACCACTACTAGCAACAAAAAAAATTTAAACAAATGCATAAAAAATTATGTGCTAAATCTCAAACTCCACATTGTTTATAATAACTTGTTTAAAAATATGTAAATTATATATGTCCACTAATATAAACATCCTCTGTTTTTGAGTTCCCTTTGTATTGATTTTACTTTAGTGCTTTTTTTCTCATGATTTTGTGGTTATTTTTTTTTTAGAAAATTAGTTATAACTACAAGGTAACTAGATGGATTTTTCTCCTTTCACTATAGTTATACCACATACATTTTCTGTTTAGGTTTTTAGCATGTTTCTTAAATCTAGAATATCAGCAGACACTGACTGAATTTTAATTTTTAGAATTATAATTCCAGGGATTATTCATCTTGATATCTGCTGTTGTATACTGTAACATATGAATAAGAGACAGACTAGAAAAAATTTATAGGGAAATGAGGTCAGAACCCATGATCTAATGATTTCTCATCCTGAGGGCTCCCATTGACCTTCAACCTCAGCAGTGCTTAGTGGAAAGAATATTCACTGAGCTGAGTCAGAAGACCATGGCCCAGCTTTTCTTTGATTATTGTTTAATCATTTCAATTATGTCCAACTCTCTGTGACCTCATTTGGGGTTTTCTTGGCAAAGATACTAGAATGGTTTGCTATTTCCTTCTTCATATTATTTTATAGATGAGGAAACTGAGGCAAACAGGGTTAAGTGACTTGCCCAGGGTCATATAGCTAGTAAGTGTCTGAAGCTTGATTTGAACTCAAAAAAATGAATCTTTTCAATTCTAGGCCCAGCCCTCTTTCCATTGCACCACTTAGCTATTTTATAACCTTATATGAAATTACTTTTTTTGTGTGTCTTAGTTTTCCCACCTAGAAATTGGAGGGATATACCAAATGATCCCTAAGATCTTTCCAAGCCCTGACTTTCTTTGGTTCTATAATTTTTACAACTCTTTTAAATGTGGACTTCTTTACTTAATCATGATTCTGTTACCCACAATAAATTTGAGGTAGAATCAGTTGATTCTCATTTGACTATAGGCTTTTAATACCTTCTCAAATACTCACTAAACATACTTAAGGGAGGAAGTAAGAGGATCATGACATACTTGCCCCTTTTAATAAGTATTTCATAATCATTTAATGCCTGGGTATGGAAATAAGAGGGCACCAAAAAGAACATTTTTCAAGTACAAGTTAAATATTTTATCTCTGATGATAAGATTTTCTGTCACAGGGCTGAAAGTAAGATATATGATAGAGAAAAAACTTAGTTCATTCAGAGACCCTCAAGTATTAGTCCTTAAGCTCAGCCCAATAAACCGATATGACTTTTGTCAAATCATTGGACCTCTAAGGCTTATGTTTGCTCTTTGTAAAAATGAAAGAGCCATTTAGATAGTGAATTCCTATTTTGCAACTTTATTATATTATTTTAGCTTTATCAGACTATACTGTAGACAAGGATAAACAACAGGGGGAAAACACTAGAAGAAGTATACACGTGTGTAGGTTTGACTGTCATTTTGTGACCTTGGACTTCAGTTTCATCTTTTGTAAAAATGAGGTTGCAACTATAGATATACTAAAGTTATAAAACATTGGCTCAATATACAAGGACTGGAGCTCTTTTGGGAGCTAATTTCATAGGGAGTTTACTTGTCCTTTATACTACAGATGCTTCTAACAGCCAACATCCATGCAGGATTTCAAGCTTATTTGCTTTTCTGATATTCTTTATAATTTTTCTAAAGTAAATTTATGCTCCTGGGATTTATTGCTTCCTATGTTCCTAGTTTACATTTAACAAAATTTCATATAACATCTATATTGAATTATACACTGAATTTAGGGCAGATAATTTATTTTTTTTTTTAATTCTTACCTTCCATCTTAGAATCAATACTGTGTATTGGCTCCAAGGCAGAAGTGGTAAGGGCTCAGCAATGGGAGTTAAGTGACTTGCCCAGGGTCACATAGGTAGGAAGTGTCTGAGGCCAGATTTGAACCTAGGATCTCTAGGCCTGGCTGTTAATCCACTGAGCCACCCAGCTACCCCCTAGGACAGATAATTTAATTTTATATGCAAAATAGCCATCTTTACTCATTTTGTAGCATACTACCTCTAACATTTTATAAATAATTGAGAAACTTTTTATTTGCTACTTTGGTACTTTTACTTGCCAGCAGTTAATCATTTAACAGGAAATCCTGTCTGTATGCTGACTGATACCAGCATCTAGTGTATAGGACAATAAGTATACTTCCTGTGGAATTAAAGTTCAAGAAGAAACTGCCTGTACTTATTGAATTAGCACTTTATAAAAGGAAAGTAAGTACTAAACATTTGCCATATTGTTGTCTTCCCTTTTTTCTCTACTATGTCACCTTTTGTGACTTCAATGTAGACATTCTTACACAGAGATCCTTTGGGTACTCTCTAACTTGGATATTGTGTAAATAATAACAGGAGTACTCATTTAGTCAATAGTAATTAATTTCCTTTGAGTATTTTGTCCTGAATTTAGAATTCAATGGCAATATCTTTAACAGAAATTGATTTTTTCATTAAAGCTGTTTGTCTTACCTCCAAACTTCTATTTTAAATAGTATTTTATGTTTTCCAGAAATAGTGAGTTTGAGACCACTAGATGATTGATGCCTAGGAATTTGTTTAGATCACCAAGTTATTAAAAATCATTTAAATAAAAATAAACTAATTTCAGTATGTTTAATCCCTAGTTACATTTCTTATCCAGTCTCTGGAGTGTGGGTAGTTTTTTATATTGCCACTGATTCTTAGAGAAATGGAAATTAGTTTTTTTTTAACATTTATTAATATTCATTTTTAACACGGTTACATGATTCATGCTCCTCCTTTCCCTTCACCCCCCCTAGCACTCCCCCCACCCATGGCCGATGCGCATTTCCACTAGTTTTGTCATGTTTCCTTGATCAAGACCAATTTCCAAATTGTTGGTAGTTGCATTGGTGTGGTAGTTTCGAGTCCACACCCTCAATCATATCCACCCCGACCCATGTGTTCAAGCAGTTGTTTTTCTTATATGTTTCCTCTCCTGCAGTCCTTCCTCTGAATGTGGGTAGCATCTTTACCATAAATCCCTCAGAATTGTCCTGGGTCATTGTATTGCTGCTGGTACAGAGGTCCATTACATTCAATTTTACCACAGTATATCAGTCTCTGTGTATAGAGTTTTTCTGGCTCTGCTCCTTTCGCTCTGCATC